>NW_008795025.1:2940772-2950622 GCF_000699145.1 Aptenodytes forsteri | reverse complement strand
CGCCCTCGGCCTCCCGCCTCCAATAGGAGCGGCGGAGGGAGCGCCACCTCCGGCCGGCCAATGGGGTGGGAGCGGGGATTAACCCCGTCCTGCCCGGCGGGCAGCGGGAGCCGCCGCTCCAGCGGACAGATCGCGTTCTATTGCTCCGGGGGAAGGAGCAAACATTTTAGGGTGAAATCAAAGGAAAGCGGCATATTACATTAAAAATACTGAGCAGGGTTCTGTGGCAAAGATTCCTACACCACCACACAACGATATTCAGAGGTATTTGGCTTCTGTGAATTGAGAACTATAGCCCTGTTATACTGTATGATACAGTAAGGTCTTATTACTATACTGTATAGTCCCATTACACCGTATAGTAGGACTAAATATAGTCCTAAACGATATACCTCCTTTTAGAATAGAATTTGAATGTCTATGCCCATGCTATCGCAAATAATATATTAACTTAATTTTCCCCCTGTGTTTACACATTCCTAATAAAAAGTAACGCCCCAGTGTCGGTTTAATTCAGCAGGCATTACTTGAAGTTTGGCAGCGAAGGCGCAGCTGGTGCAACGCCAACCCGCCTCAGCAGGAGTCACCACTGAACAGCACAGAGATGTTCTCAGAAAAATGTTACAGCAAGAAACACGGCGGAGCAGTGGGTTGACAAGGCACAGCTATTCCGGTCACGCACACCACCCGCGGCACACAGGCACCATACGCGCTCCATAACTATAGCCTATACATCCCGTTCCTCCATGGCTCCTCACCATCTGGAACACTATCTCCATTGTTTCTGCTCCACTTGCTGTTCCTGATCATTTTTTGTGCCTTTTGCCCACCCTATTTCCACTTACTCCATGGTCCATCAAACCATGGAAGATCACTCTCCCCCCTTTCTTCAGACCTCTTGAGGGCACCTCCCGTAGTTCTTCACCAACCCAGTACCCACCATCCAGGTCTCCCTCAACTGCATCTTGCTTTTTATTGCACAAATTGCTGCCGAAGACTAAACACTTATTTTTTATTACTATTTGGGTGGGGGAAAGGGAGAAGAAGCCTCCTGCATATAGACTTGGAAGATGGTCTCCTACACAAACCACTCCCTACCCTTGGGTGAGGTCTGCAGGCCAAGCCAGAAACAGGGAGCGCCAGACCTCAGGTACCAGGGCAATGAGAAGTAGTACAAGATTTCCATGGCAGAAGTTCACGGTGGAGGAAGCGGGCTGCTACGCGGCAGCTCCGTCCCTCAGCTCTCCTCCTCCGTGCTGCAAGGGAAGGAGTTCACCTCCAGGCACGGTGGGAACGCAGACGTGGGATCGGCTGTCAGGAAAGAGGGGAGCTTGTTGAGAGACGCGCTGCAGTTATGTCCCGGTCCGGCTGGCTTCCACCGACTCCTTCCTAAGCCAAAGAAAGTTTCTTTCTGTGGTGCTGGAAAGCAACCCCTCGCAGAGAGATGGACAGAATTTGGTGGGGAATTTTTCATCGTGCACATGGATCTCACCTTTCCTATGCAGAGCATCCCGGATTTGTTTGGTACCATGCATCCTAACACCACTATTTTTATTATCATTGGCTCGCTGTGACTTTATAAACATAGTTGAATACAATACCTTCGGCTACTTTAAGACTGCAACAAATACTGCATTTGCAGACTGGCCTGTCTGAAGTGGAAAATAAATATTTCTTTCCAGGAATTTTCCCCTCCCCTCCTCCATTTTTAAGCCCAGGAATAAAAGCCTTTTTTAACAGGACTTTTTAAAACCCCTTTGAAAAAAATCATACCTAGTACTTTATGACTTCCTGCTCCAAGCTCCCAAGCCTCGCAAGCAAACATCTTCACAGACATCCAAACGCAGGATACTTCCCTTGTGCAATGTTATTGCTAGAGGGAAAGATACTTAAATATATATATATATTAATAGCGCAGTTCCATTGTTACGGACTGCATCTCTGCTAACTCCTCACCAAATTAAAATTTTAAACCCAAATACAATTATGGTTTTTATTATTAATTAGCACATTAATATTTAAGTGCTGAGCACTTGACTACAGCTATAGAAACATTAAGAGCTAGAAGTGGCCAAGTGGATTAGGTTATGGACAAGCCATGGAGCTGGGGATGGTGGATGGCAGAGGGACCAGGAGGAGACAGGGTAGTCACGATGGGCCATCATCTTCCGAAGCCGACAGGCAGAAGAGCTCCGTTATCCCTTGCCAAGGAGACAGCAGACTCCAGGAAGATCAAGAGCTGATGGAGCTGGGGCTGCCTACAAAATCTGTAGGTCATGGGAACAAGGACTGTCTCAGTCTGGAGAACAGGGTCTGACTGGGGAACAGCGGTCAAAGGACCATCTCAAAAGCTGGGGCTGGTGTGGGAAGGAAGCCAGAGAGGCTGTTGAATAATTCTATCTGCTCCAGGAAAATCTCTGCGTGCTCAGAAGGAGAAAGCTTTAAATCAACATACACGCTGTCACCAGATGCTGCACAGATCTTCCTATTCAAAGAGGTGTGTGATCCTGGCAACAGACTGAAATAAGATTTATACAATACAAAAGAAATTCCTGAGTCAAGAACACCACTTAGACCCAGCGAAGCATCTTAAGTGTCGCTTTGCAGAAGTTATCTGTGTATAATAAAACCATGTGCCAATAGAAACAATAAGCTAAAGTTACAGAAATAATTTCAGACAGTGTGACGCTGAGGTCAGGTATCAAGCACAGGCTCTCGGATGGAAACTCTCCAACTAAATAGGTGCTACCCCCAACTCTGTATTTCTCCCTGCTAGGCAGTGGTGAGAAGAACAGGTGTGGATGCCTTGACTTACCTCTGAAGAGGAGTTCTTGGATATTGTGAAACGGGAACAGTGAAAGAACCTGAAATAGCGGGACCAGCTCAACGCTTGTGGGCAGCAGAGATGAGACAGAGCCTGGGGAAGGACGGGGCAGGTGGGTTCAGGAGCACTTACGTGCATGGGGTCTTCTCCATCTTGCCAGGCTTGGCTGCATCCCATCATGTTAGTATGGTGGTTAATGCAGCCTAGTGGCCACCCTCCCCATGCCTTCCTTGTGGTGCTACCCATAGGCAAAAGGAAGGGCCACAAGGTCATCGTTCAGTGGAAAGATGCCACAAGAAAGCTTTCACCATGATTAGAAAGTGGCAAAGGCGTCCCTCAGTATATGGTCAAAAAGGCCAGATCCTTAGTACTGGGATCAGATGTATGGGATCTGGGCTTTGGACAATGTGTAAAGCATGGAGGAGTCTCCCAAGCAAACACAAAAAGCACGTGTGACACATGATGACTCAGTCTAGGTGACCTAATCAGTTGACAGCAGATTTGCTGGCACCTAAGGAGCAGACAGGCCAGGCAGGGCTTGCTCCTCTCTCCTGGACCTGTCCAGAGGGAAGGACGGGATGCTGCTTTGGGGAAAATTTCCCGATGCTCCCCAAAAGCCAGTGAAACTCAAACTGCTTGCTGCACACAACAGGGTGTCTAAATTAACACCTTGTCCTTACTTGCAGTGTTCAAACTATACCTGATTCATGCCAAGATCACCAAATAAAAAGAAAAGAAAAAAAAATTCAACAGAGTTAGTTTGTATAGGTGCTTTGAGCTACCCTTGGGTGATTTTGCCTGAAGCAGATTAGGAAATGCACACCCCAGCTGCTCCCCAGACAATGCTGGGTAGGTAGAAGAGTTATAACAAGAAACTACGTGTGTTAATATTTTAATAGAGCACCACACCTTGAAGCATGAAGTTAAAGCAGTTATACAGGAGACTGAAAATCTTTTTATAGTAGTGTCAGGCTTATTTGTACAATTAGATTGTAATTTTTATAATTAAATATTTGGGATTTTTTTTCTCCAAAAGTGTGTTCAACTGGAAAGACAAAAGCATACATTTAACATTTAACTTTCTTAATTGCTTTTAAATGTCACTACAAATTAAGCAGTGTTTATTTGCAGTATAATTGACAAGCAGCACTAAGTCGTCACCTCTCCACCTGAGCAGGAAGGCTGGTAAGGGAATAGCACAGCGATACAAATTTGCATTACACAAGCTGATTTTATACTCCCTGCCTCCCCACCGGCAGCTCCGTGCGTACCTTTGACAGCCCCGTGCCTGCTCCTGCCTGTTTTCCAGCATGGGAGTTGGAGAATCCCAGCCTCGTCCCCCGGTGGAACAGTAGCCAGCTCACTATGGATCAAACCTCCTCCTGGCAAGGAGGAAGAGTCCTGGTCCCTTGGAAGAACAAAACAAAGCAGTTAAATGAAACCCAGACATTGGTTGGGGTGGGTTTCCCGTGGAGCACAACTACTACCCTCTGCATCCTTCCCACCAGAGGCTGTGCGGGAGAAGAGGGAGAACACGGGGATCATTAAAATCTCATCAGAGCTGCACGCACACCAAAAACCTGACAACAGCACTGGAGTGGCCATTTCGAATTGGTCAGTTCAGTCACTGCAAAAACAAAATCCAGGGAGTCAAATTTCTGTGCTTTTATGTTTTGCACTAAAGGAATGAAAGATTAAATTTTTTTTTTTTTTTTTTTGACTCAGAGGATTTTTAAATTAAACTGCAAGTCCGGTTTGGTTGTTTCATGAAGCACCAGTGGCCAAAATCAATTTTTACAAGGTAGAATCCGGTGAATAAAAGCTGTGTGCATTATTCTGAGCCTTGTTTAAAAGATTAGGGTTCAGCACAGCCTGGGAAAAAGCAAGGAAGCAGAGGGGCTGCCTTGCTTGGAAGACAAACTCCACAGGGCGAGATGGTGCCAAAGAAAAGGAGCAATACCTACAGTACAGCGATTTTTCCCTTTCTCACTAGAAATAATAGAAGTGTTAGAGATATTGGATTAAAACAACAGTACTCTCAAGCTTCTTATACAAATCAAGCCCTGTTCAACTGAGAGGTCGAAACAAGTCACTGTGCCACGATGACATGCCAGCCAGGTGGGGGAGGCTTTTGAATATATTTCTTCCTCTCTTGTATGTTTCTGTTAGCCTGAAATAATTCAAGTTATTTACACAATAACTAGCTGACTTTAGAGCAAACTGAGTAAGTTGTACAGAGGCTCTTATGGTTCTTCCTACACTTTTTCAGGCTGTCAGCAGAGTCACGTGGATTTTTTTTTTTATCTGCATGATTGTTTTATCCAATTCCCGGTATGAAAGTCCTTCATTCTTCATGTGAGCCTTTTGAAAGTGTGCTCAGCCATTTTGAGAGAACTCAGAGCAAGGATCCTAAACACAAGCTTGAGAACTGACATGGGGAACTTTTCTTTTTAAGTAATTTAATCTTGACCCCAACTTGGCTGCTTACATGACAGCTGTAGTTCTAGGGCTGAAAGAGAGTTCCTTTCATCAAAAAGGCTTCCAATTCCTCTCCTGGTGAGACGGCACATCACCCAAACTTACCTAACCTTTATTTATAAGGAGTGATTGATGCTGTTTGTCCTCCATGGTTATGGGTCGACACACTTCCTTACAGATAGATAACCCTCTTGATGGTTTCCCTTTGGGGCTGTAGGCAACTGCTGCAGAATATGGGGTGAATTTCTCTCTCCCCTTTCATTCAGAAGAAGGCTGTAGCACCGTTTGGTGGCTATAAATTCAGAAGACTATCAAAAGGAAGTACCCCTCCATGAACGGCAGCCCTCGGGGCCAGAGTCGGCTTGGCGGAGGGGGAGCATGCGTTACCCCATCTGCAGCTGGCAGGGCTGCAGATACTGTGTCTGGAGCACAACCAGGAGGGGTTTGGGGGGGGACAACACGACACACGGGGAGAGAGCAAGCCCAGCCATTTTGGGGCTAAGCTATTCACATGTTGAGTCTTTAATCCTATTTC
Organism: Aptenodytes forsteri; assembly: GCF_000699145.1. Classification (NCBI taxonomy): domain Eukaryota; kingdom Metazoa; phylum Chordata; class Aves; order Sphenisciformes; family Spheniscidae; genus Aptenodytes; species Aptenodytes forsteri. The sequence goes on along the minus strand of NW_008795025.1, from coordinate 2,944,785 downwards.
CATGAGCCTTTCCAGTCTTGGAAGCTGGATCCATCGGTAAGAATTTTTTAAATGTCTACAAATACTTTTCATCTCAGAGCTTTTTACAAACAGACATTCTGGGTCTGCACAGAAATCCCTTCACCGATTGCTGAGATAGGGCTCCCGTTTGAAAACGAAGCGACTGCTTGGCCAGCTTACTGCTACCCCACGCAGCAGCTTTGCATAGCATATTAAATATTGATCTCAGCTGAGATGAAAGTATTGAGCTCAGGGGAGGGTTGACATGGCTAATTAGTTAAGTAAAACCATCCTGCAATTTGGCCACAGTCCTGGAGCTATATCCATTGTTTTGAGAAGTGAGATGGTATCTTCAAAGCCCTTGATACGCTAGAGCTTGAACTTCCTCTAGGTTGGAAGGCATCTCCAAAGACGGAGCGAGGGTCTAGCACTAAGGCCGATCAACCAACATCATTCCTTCAGTGGGAAAAGGATTCCTGAACACCGTGTAACACTAACTGTATCCAACCTTGCTTACCCACAAAACCAAAGATCAACTTACCCTTGCAAACAGCTCTAGCAACCATTGAGTTTATATGACAACTCATTTCTGCTGCACGTTCTGTCCCTGCTTAGCCCAATCTGGCTTAGAAACAGTTTTCCCTTCTGCAATGCAAACATAACAGAATTAAACACGTTATCATCCTTGGAGGAAATTAATTAGACCAGACAATTCTCGAGGTGAATAGTGCGCTTCCAGCATTCAGGTTCACTGTGTTTCAGACAGCATATGAGAAACGGGAGTGCTCTCAGCGTGCCATCAGCTCCCGTGCAATGCCTGGCTGCACTCACATCACCAGGAGCCTCCTCGATAACCATCTGCTTATTTCTGATCTTTAACCCTGCATGTAAATGGGGATCCTGTGCTCAACTGGAGTGAAAAGGGAAACTTACCTCTTTTTAATTGGGATGCTCTCTGCCCAGAAGTAAATCCAGAACACAAACACAGTAAGACATCTTAAGACACACTCTTAAAAGCCAGACAGTCAACTAAGTGACTTGCAGCAATAACAAGCAAAACACAAAGTTGTTGCTCTGCATATTAAAAATGCACATTTACAATCAGACAAACCTTTTTGCTCTTGCATTTTTAGACAAACATCCAAACTGGAAGGGAAGTGATTAGCATCCCGACTTCACCTCGGCGTGGAGCAGCTCCCTCCTATGGTTCTAGCTGTGCAGAAGAAAGTCCTTTGGGAAACTCAACCCATTACAGGTACATTCTTCAGATCTTGTAAAATATTCCTCATCATCCTCTTTTGGCAAATGAGCTTTTGTGGGTTTAGCTACAAGATTTAAAAAAAATTATGAGTTATTCCTAATAGAAAAGGTGTAAAGGATTTTTATTTTTTAATTGGACTTAGAAAAAAATTAAACTTTTCACTGGAAAAATTAAAGTTTTCTCTAGACGAGGACGTGAAGGAGTCTAATTACTGGCCTGTAGTATCAGGAACAAGGATCAGCAAGACCTGCAGACTGTCCCTCCACACGTCTCCACAGGGTGTCAGTGTTATTTCAAATTTGGGTCATTTTACACTGGAATCAGACTAATTTTCTCACCACATTATTTTTGAGTCTGCTCCTCACAGAGCTGCTGCCACCACAGCCTGCTTGTTGCAGAGCTCCCCCTTTCCTCCCATAGCCAGTATTAAAGTGAAATTTCTTAAAATGGGGAGACAAACACATAGTAATGTGACCAGGGGACAACGGGGGGATTTCAGAGATATTTGAAACAGGGTTGACATTTGCCACTCCAAATCTGCTACCAGTTTGCTGGTGGGACTCCCAGTTCCTGCTGGGTGATGATCTTGCAGCAGGTGATCCAGAGCTCCAAGGGCTTTCCTTGACAGATACGTAGCCACAACCACGAGCATCTCTGGCGCTTCAAGACTGCTGCAACCCATTCCGTGTTTTAAAGCTGTTTGAGAGCTGACTCTGAGGCAGAATAAAGCTGTTTAAGTTGACCCTTGCCAAAAATTATTTTCCAGACACGTTACTAATACGGCTGTGCTGAAACAAGGTCCCACTGTACTCTGGCAGCTGTGGCAGATGTGTGGTACAAGACACAATATCCCCACCGACCTGTGTACTACAGGTGACCGCACAAGCCAGCTTCAGTTCTTCTGCAGGGGCTCTGCTAGGATGCCCTCCGAGACAGCGTTCCCATTCTCAGCGGCTTGCTTCAGTTTCCATCGGTCCAGCCTACCTTCTACAATACTTTTACTCATACAATAGCTCCCCTTCTGACCTGTAATTTTGGGAGTTATTGGAGGCAGACCTCAGTTGTATGTCCAACAGGGATGATCCTGGGTCGGGAAGTTTCTACAATTATTAACTACTCAGCATTTCAATTCTTTATCAAATTATTCTAAAATGGGGCATTTCCTATCAGTATTAAGGATATCATCCCAAAGAACTTTTCCTGAAAGCAATACTCAAGAATGCACTTGCATAGGGACAGGCAGCAAACAGGCAGCATATTGTGTGCCTAGCCCTGCAGACGACACGCTCTGCCTTAGATATTAGGCAGTAGTTTGACAAGCAGTAGTGTTTTTCAGCAAAACCACCAATTTAAGTTGCCCCCACCATGCTTCTCACTATTTATCCTCTCATTCCTATGCCAGCCCTTCAGTTGTGCCAATACAGTAGCCTGTGAGGCCGTGGCAGTAAACTGAATTGCAGAATTGACCTCAGTTAAAGATCATCCGGCAACAAAGTATATATTTAACCCAAAATAATTATCACATCTAATTCACCAACTGGCTGCACAATAGTTGTGCCACCAGGAACAAGCATGGGAGGAGTGGCGGGTGGGAAGGAGGTGCTGGCCACTCAAATCAGCACTGTTGACAATAGCAATGTTAAATTCATACCCTTGGAGTTTGACCTGCATTAGAGAAACAAAGAGATGAAACCCCAGACCTCCAAAAATACCTAGGGGTCCGATTTCCCATAGATTTCAGGGTTTTCGTGTTCCTCCTACACAAGCAACCAGCTTGCTTCCTCTTACAAATCTGTCCCAAGCTCTGCAAGCAGGCAAGCTCAGCAGTTGGGAACAGGCACCTGGACTCCTGATCTCCAAGTTGATACTCAACGTGACAAGCTCAGCAGCTCTCGGATGGTCATTCACAAGATTGCAGCTAGTCGGAAGCTGGTCCTCCACTCAGTGGCCAACCTTCCTTGCTGTAGCCCTTTTCAAAGGCTTTTCTATAGGATGACCGCTACCTCTACTAAATTATGACTACTTTTTCAATTTGAAGGAAGTTGGAGGAGTTGGGATGTGGCGGTGGCAGGTGACACAAGAGGATAAGGACCTTGTGTTGGACAGGTGACCTGAAGGATGGCCAGGCTCTGGGACCAATGCCAACTATTTGCAGCACAGAAAAAGGAGAGGAGAATATTTCCTTTAGTCGCAGTTCTCAAGGGGAAAGCGAGGAAGATCATGTGCCCCAAAGAAACTCCAGAACAAGAGAGCATCTTGCAGACCTTCACCAAGTATCCAGAGCAGTCATCGCACTATGGGTTTGTTCTAGCTGGACTGAGACAGCTGGTTCTTTCTGCTTTCTCCTACCACAGCAGAGCAGGGCACCAGGCAGGCTACCGGCCTCACAGCAAGCCCTGCTCCTGCTCGAAGCTACCTGGTGGTCTGCAGAACATAAAGAGATTTTGGAACAGCTGCACTAGATGATGGTAGAGAAGGAATATTGACTGGGACCACTGTGGCTATTTCTTAAGTCTTTAAAAAAGAAACATCATGGCAGCTATTTAGTATGGTTTTGAAAATTCAAATATTGACAGAAGGAAGTTTTCCAAAGGACGCCAGCAGCTTTTGCAGCAACCCCAGTAGTAGAAACACACTGCGGCGTCAGATGTGGGCTGTAGCACAGACCAAATCCACAAGCTCCACACAGGCAGGAGAACGACCAGCTGAGCAACAGCAGCACTTCACCCTGCTGTAAGATACTTGACTGTGC
>NW_008795025.1:2909455-2940721 GCF_000699145.1 Aptenodytes forsteri | reverse complement strand
GGAGGGTGGAAGGGAGAGGCTAAAATGCCCCGAGGAACTACAATCACACTTGCCAAATTCTGCATTTTACTGGGAAAGGGAGAGAGTGACTTCACTTTTTACCTCCCGAGATATTAGTTACAGATGGAGGCTAAAAAAAGGGGGGGAAAAAACCCCCAAACCTTCTCAACCAAGGCTTTTTCTGCAAGAAATTAGTTACAGATGGAGGCTAAAAAAAGGGGGGGAAAAAACCCCCAAACCTTCTCAACCACAAGGCTTTTTCCTCTGCAGACTTGAGGATGGATGGGGCGACCTGGGAAAACTGGCAGATGGAAAACCCATTACAGATGTGAGGTTTGGAGAATAAGGCTGAGGGACAATTTGAGAGTTGTAAATTTTAAGTTTGGGGGTATAAATGCATTGCTTAGCAACAAAAAACAAATAGGAAACAAGAAGCCTCACGAGAGAGACGCTTAAATATTTTAGAATCCCTATTTGAGGTGAAGACTACATTACCAGAGACCTGAGGGGCTGCTATTCTCAACAGCTATAGTCAAGATAGAAAGAAAATGAGGACTTTAATCTCATTTCCACACAGAAATGTATTTAACTTATTTTGGGAAAGAAAAATAGTTATTTGTTTGTTCCCATACAGGTTTTGCACAGCGCATACCTGACAAGATCGAATACATGGTCTATCTTTAAGCACTTTGCTACCCAGGAAAGATTTCTCATAATGTGTTCAAATATATGCAAGGAAGCTGTGTTACTGGGGTGTACAATCATTGCTACCATATGTCTGACCCTCGCTACATGGTCCAATGCCTTTTTATGCTGCTGCATAAATCTTCTAAAATTCCTGACATCTCAAAGGATGGCAGGGGCCTCCATCTCAAGGGAGAGAAGAAGGGTGAAAAAGAACAGATCACCTGGAAACAAATACTGAATGTTTTACACTATTTCTTCACCACGAAAAGACAAGGATAAAGGGGAAGGAATAAAAAAAAGACATTACCAGCTTTGGAAGGTCAAATGTTACTGCTTTTGCATTTTTTGATCCATTGAAACACTAGAAATACAAGTAAAACAAAGCACAAAGCTTCCAAACGAGCCTACAACCAAAGCCTCACCTTCTGCAGCAAAACACTAAGGGAATTCATTAAAGATTAAAAAAGAAATTCACAAGAAACCAAAGCTACCTTTAAAAATTCTTTTTCTTCTAAGAGCCTGTAAAAGTAGTTCTTCAAATACATACATATACACACACATATATGCATGCACACATTTATATAAAAAAAAGTAAGCAAGCATCAGGTAGTTCTTTGCCTTATTATGGGGTATTAGCCCATGATGTTGCCTCTGGGGTATGCTGAATTGGTAGGAGCATGCTCTGATCCTCTCCTGCACTGCTGAATATGACATCATTCTCTTTCTTTCATGAAGGAGGTCCACATTAGTGGAGTTTGGAAATAACCCAGACATTCCCATTTGGTTTTCCTCCTCGAGCTAAAAGGGATGCTCCAGGCCCAGGTTTGGGTTGGGTTTTTTTTTGTTTTGTTTTTTTTTTTCTTTTCCCCTATCTGAAAAAAAAAAACCAAGCACACAAGCCCAACCAAATAAGAACTCTTGAAATAACTAACACTTGCAAGAGTTAAAATCAGTAGGAAAGTTTCTTGGCAGCTTAGAACTTCAGGCCAATAAAACCAGCTGTTTGTATAGATACTTTACCTTCAAAATTAATGAAAAAAAAATAGAAGCATAATGGACACAACTTGTTTAATCTAATGGCCAGAAATCAGGAGAGCAAACAGCACTTAGAGAAAAGGCATTCTGACATAAGACAAAATAGTTCGTCACACACACACCCCCTCCTAATTTGGAGGACTAGAAGAGTTCTATAATTCTCTAGAAAGAGAAGACAGAGAATGCAGTATCAAAGGCAACTGCAAATCTTGCCTAGAAATGCAATCAATTGCAGTCTTTGGTATACTAATGAAACCGGTTCAGAGTTAAAAAAAAAATTCAGGAAATTTGGATAATGATTATTCTTTGCTTCAGTACAAGATAGAACAAGGCCTGGAAGGGCTGCCTTGAGTCACTGTCTCCTGTCCTCTTGCCTGCCCTGAGATCACCTAATTCTTTTAAGGAGTGCACTTGGCTTTGTTTGCTGTTCAAAAAAGGTGAGGTAACAACATAAAGGCCACCTGAAACTAAAAACGTGAAGAGCCAACGTGACAAACATCAATAAATTCTGAAGATCTATCAGAATATTACAAGCTAAGGCTACCTTTAAAGATGAGGGAAATAGGTATTTCTCTATAGATCCTCAGTGGTTTTATAAGTAGCACTACATCAGCTGAAACTACCAGAGGCAAATACCATGGACAAGACTCAAAGAACCGACTCCAACTGTGGTTAATCTCCTAGCATTAAGAGATGTTCAAAATCCAACTGAATACCATTTTGCAGGCGTGCTACGAAGATGCTGTAAATCAGAAAACAGTGTCTGCTGCTATATATCTGTACACCTGCCTGAAAGCCAACACTAAGCCATTCCTGGAAGACAAGCTTTTGGGAAATAGCTTGATCTTTGGCCAAAAGAGTCATGTAAGAAAAGCCTGTATAGGAAATATTTCAGATAGATAAGTTTTAGCTTGGCCTGGGACAGGAGCAGAGACCATAAGCAGGCTGATGGTAGAAACAGTGTGTGTGAAGGTACATGAGCTTGTATTCCTCTTTCCCATCTCCCCATCTAAACTCATACCAGCAGGACTATCTTGACTTCTTTCCTCCACTGTCCTTGCAAGAAGTTTTTTGTTTTGCAGACCAAAGTAGTGAAGGGGCATCTTTCCAGTCCCTGAATTAAAGACTAGGTTATTAAATCACCCACATCTCTCATTTACCACAGTAAATTTGAGCAGAAGAAAATGCCTACTGCAAAAAATCACTTAGTAGATCAGCACCAGCAGATGACCTTAATAAACAAGGCCCTAGCAGCTCCCAGTAGTTTTTTCTACAATCCGTTAAAACTATTTGACAAGATGGTAAACACGTGCCAGAAACTGATGGTCTCGTCTAAGCACAGACTCCCCGCTGCTGCTAATGCTAATAACGCCACTAACCCAGGGTAACATTAGCTGGAAAGTTTTACAGAGTTCCCTCAGATAGCCAGGGGTATAGACTTCTACGATTAAAAAGGCAAGAAAGCCTGGGATCTTACACCAAAGAAAAGCCCTATCATTTCCTCTATTTTCCTCTCTCCAAAATTCACATGGGTCTTCACTGCACAACACAAGAGAGCAAAATAAAACACAAACTCATTATTCCACCTTTGCCAGCTGCTTTTCCTTGTGATGAAGCTTCTTTTTCCATAATGTTCCCATCACAGATGCATTGCGAGACTGGACTGGCCTGCTGCAGCACTGCCGCCCAGCCTGGCTTGCTTTTTTTTTTTTCTTGGAAGAGAGGGGCATAGAGAATGCCTAGTGAGAAATGAGCCTCGCTTTGTTGGATTCTTTCCTGGATAAAGGTAGGAACTCCTACCAAACCCCACGCGCTTGCGGCCAAAAGCATTCCCCCAGCCAATGATGTGACACCAGGTCACTTGACGCAGGGAGCTTAACAAAAGGAAAAAAACCTCAGAGTTTACTCGTACTCTTGAGTGAAAACAGGCTGCTAAAAATTGCACTCGAAGAGCATTATAGTGTGGAAACTGAAATCTCATCAGATATTCCACTGGAAAACAGAAGGAGTGACTTCTCCAAGCGCGAGCCAGCGCTGCTGCTCTTGGAGAGCGAGAGGGAGCGAGCAGCCAAGGGGCTGGACAGGCTTGCCCAGCTGAACAAGCCTCACTTTTTTGGAAGCTGCTGAAACTTGCCACTGTTGCTGAAACCCTGGCTTTGATACGCGCTTCACACAGAGGAGATAGATGTGGGGCAGGAGAGATGACGGGGGAAAGGGAGCGCACAGAGAGATAGGAAGGGAAAGGGGCTGCTCTGTTCCCGAAACCCCTGCCTACCCCATCCCTCGTGAAAAGGCTCCTTCAGCCAGACCTATCTGTCAGCCTCCGATCTGCCTTTCAAGATTATGATGCTCTTTGATTTTATTCATTACAGCTGGAGGTTTTGCTTAAATATAAACAGCAGAGCAGTTCAGCAGGAATTAAAAAAATACAAATAAAAAAAAGAAATAAGAAATTCCCCAAACCTCCAGGCACATTTTAAAACACATTAAAAAAGACACAACAGTAACAGCTTCATACATACCACAGCTGCAGTGATTTGGAGCAAAAGGAACACTGAATGTGCTAGTGTTTTGTTTTAAAATATGGCCTGTAGACTTCACATTCAGGCGGGACCCCTCTACAACACCGAAATCTCCCCTTCTTCCCCCTGAAGAAGAGTGAGAAATTCAGCGATTCCCACCTTCATTTCTGCTCCTCCATCTCCTCCACGTGCTGGGCAGGCTGGACTCTGGGAGACCAGAGGCTTTTGTGAGGTCCCCAGGACTCTGGGAAACACAGGCAGCTTTACATTAGGATTTACAACCAGTAGGTGAAGAACAACTCAAGAGGTGTTTTATTACTTGTGATGAGGGACTATCAAAGAAGCCACAGGGTACTTTGCCAACCGTTTGGTGGTGTTTCTTCAGTTCTTATTGGCAGCGGTCTTGGTTATTGCTCTATTTTTCTTTCCCCTCCCGCTCGCTTATCTTTCATCTTACAGCCTCCAACATTGACTTAATTGCAACACACTGTATGTTGGAAATTAATCCACACAAATGCTGAAGAAATTTCAGCTGCTAAAAAGAAAAAAAGGCAGCAGCTCAAGCTCCTGACACACACAGGCCAAGATACTACTCCAGCACTTTTCACAGCACTGGTTACGCAAACAGAAAATGAAATCCTGGTCTTGAACTTCAGGGCTCCCAGTAATCCCGAGCCAAGGACGGTCAGCTCAGTAGCACTTCTTTTCGATTCTGCCCTGCCAGCACAAGGGCTACAGTGAGACGAAACAGGGCCCAGAGACGGGACCCTTCAGTTACAGGCCAAGATACTACTCCAGCACTTTTCACAGCACTGGTTACGCAAACAGAAAATGAAATCCTGGTCTTGAACTTCAGGGCTCCCAGTAATCCCGAGCCAAGGACGGTCAGCTCAGTAGCACTTCTTTTCGATTCTGCCCTGCCAGCACAAGGGCTACAGTGAGACGAAACAGGGCCCAGAGACGGGACCCTTCAGTTGACCAACCCACAATCGAGAAGCTCCCCCCATAAAAGACCACAAACCTATGAGCTGTATTTGTTTTTAACCTTAACCCAGATGCTTTTCTATCTCCTCTGTTCAGAAAAGGAAAGTGTACTGCCTTTGCCCGAAGTCAGCTCTGCAAGTCTCTCGAGCTACCAGCAAAGGCAGGAGGCTCTTTTGCACAGATTTTGACATTTTTATTTTCTGGTTTGAAACACGGCCAAAGGATGAACAGCTTTTTCCTTCAGTAAGCACAGGAAGTTAATACTTTAGCAACGCATCCCACCTTGCCATTAACAGTAATGACTTGGTTTCTTGATTCTTTGACACGAAGAATGGGACCAGATAACCAGTCAAACAGCACGTGGAAACTATATGTATTTACTGTATTCTTGTACTTTTAGCATTTCTCAAATACTGCCCAAAACAAAAGCTCAGACTTGCACTGTGAGTGGCACGTGTACAATCTACTGACACTCATTTGCACTGTGTGCAAATAAAGGGGCCCAAACCAGGGCAGTTATGTTTTATAGCATCACAAATGTCAATAGAGATGGACTAGCTGCCTGTGTAACTTAAAAACGAAGAGAGAGAGGTGGTGTACGCTGTTAATCTATGCTGGAGGATTTAGAGGCAAATAAACCTCTATTAATCTTTTCTGGTTTGTATGTACAGATGTTTTACTTTTTGTAACACTATTTCAAGTTAGACCCAGATGTTGTAAATCAAGCTGTAATGCTCATTAAATATATATATATAAAAAAAGGCGTTTATTCCATCCCTTCAGCATTCCAAGCAGTTCAGCAGGGCAGAGCACCCACCCTCTGCAGAGAGTGCAGACGGCATACTTGACCCAGGCAACTACACACAGGTCAAGCAGTGGATCTCTTTGTAAATGGCTCCTCCTCAAGCCAAGACAGAGACTTCCAGACTAGTGTCTTTCTGAAACAGGAGGCACCAGTGTATATAAAATGCACCCACTTTCTGAGCTGACAATAACCACGAGTATTGGACCCCGTATGTAGTTCTTTTTAGAACCAGATTTGTTTTCTCTCCATTGAGAGCTACAAGGCATTTTGGATACCAAAACTGAATTTAAAAAGTACTAACAATTTTTCTTTAATTTTTTTTTGTAAATTCTAGCTTCACCAAGAATTGTTCATGTTTATGAAATTCCCTGTTCACCTTTTCCATAGATTACACTGTTTGTAGCAACCGTTCAATTCTATATGGACTGCTATGTAAGTGACCAGTTAAGTCCAAGCAAACATTCACCTTGTTTTTCCAAACCCACCATTACTTTTGTATTTACTCCTGTTTATTTTCTGTTTTGCAATGCCTTTTCTTGGCCTTACAACCATATTAACTTACTACTATAATCCTCTCTATTACCAAATTGTTTAAAAGAAATACCTATGCTTTTATGTAGTAAAACTTGAAAAAACCAAAAGATAGAAAACTGCAGTCCAATGTAAATCATGATGGGACACTGATAATAAATGAACCTTATTCATGCCAGATAAAGCAACTAATCCTCATTTAACACACCAAATAATTTATCCTTAGCCAGAAAGACACTCAGTCTGACATTCAAACAGCCGTCTTTGTACGTACAGAGAAGCTGCCAAGTCTCCATACTTAAATGATCTCATAGACTCTGGAAAAAAAGAAAAACAAAACATTTTACCATACTAGCTGAATACACAGGGGCATAAAAGGATTGACTTTAAAGCATTTTAGTGGTTTGGGTCCTAGTACAGATCTGTAGACAAGCTTTGGGAAAAATTATGACCACAAAGTCACAGAAAAATAAAAGACCTAAGCAAAACCTCCTTTAAAGTTTTCTCGCCTGCAATAGTGCTACCAATGAAGAACAACCACCCCTAAATATCTGTTGCTGTTCTCTCCCCTACTCATACCAAGCATAACTCGTACTTCTTTCACAAACAAGGAAGAGGTATGTAACAAATTATAACCCCTGTTGGAGAAGTTAAAAAGTGTAAAGGCAGTAATGTTTTTCTCTGAATCATCAGAAAAAGGTGATCAATTTTCATCTATGATGCCTTTCCCTTTCGGTGTCAGTGAGGCATTGCTTAGTTAGAAGGGAAAGGAGAACAGGGGACAACATGGATACAAGCGAACAAGAGGACATTGATCCGTGTGCTGCTACCTAGGAGAAACAGCTGTGTGCAACCCAGTTGGCTTGGGCTTAGTGCTGAGCACAGATAGTTACTGAGCTCAGCTTGGTTCCCAGCTGTGTACACTGGACCTGATCCTCTACTCGGGTAAATTTCCGTAGTTCAATTAGGCTGTGAACGATGACAATTTTACCAGCTGGAGACTGGCGCTACATTTGGGGTTTCTAAAAACACTGCGGTGCCTTTCATCATGCGACTGCACATGTGAAACCAACTTTGAAAGAGCACACAAGGTACATCTTATCATGCTCAGACGAGACAAAGCCAAGCAGAAATCTCAGGTTTAAATAGCAACTGGTAGGTTTGGATTTCTTCTTAGCCAGTTGCTAGGTCAGGGTGGGCTGAATTTCCAAACGTGCCTCATACTCAAACTCCCAGTTGACAAGAGATACTCAAACAGTCCATTATACCACTGAAAATTATGTCCCTTGAAGTGTTAAGCGAGGCACCAAATATGCATAACCAGTCTTAAAAAAACCCAGCAAAACAAAACAAACAGGCATAAGTCACTTGCTTCACCTCACATAGTGTACAAACTACACAACATGGAAAAATAACAGGGAATATTATGGAGAGAACATGAATTTTCTTGAAGCTTTACATACAGTTATCTACAGTTTAACTTAGTATTTCACCATACTGTTTCACTGCTGCTTTTCGTAAACGAGGAAAGTGACATCAGATGCAAGAATCAGCTCAGAAACTCCCTCAGCATCTCTTACTCCATCTCATCCTCTCTGTGCTGCTCCCATGCAGCGAAGTCTCCAGCATTTCACAAGATTCATCTATGTGACCGAAACGGCACCGATACTGCCACGTTTTGTGTGTTTGAATAACGGAGTATAATCTCAGCTCTGTTTGTCTGTGTGTGGGGACTAACCAGCGTAGCCACATATGTATGGACCAAGCCTTGCCGGGCTATCACGCCCTGCTGCACACCTGCAGGTAGTTCACACTCAGCATACAGCTCTGGAATCTCTCTCTCTAGTCCTCTCTGCATAAATCAAGCAGCAGGGAGGCTCAGAAACATGACGAATACATTGGCTAGAATATCTCCTGCTGTAAAGACACAGGGAGGAAGGGGGATACTAAACTAACCTTGCCTTGGATGGAAAAGCAGCTGGAATTTAATGTTCTTGGAAGCCAGCCCTGGCTGTTCAGACATGGATCTGCCAGGGAAGTCCCCAGTGGAGGCATTGCTCATTCTCCAAAACTAAAATGTCAAGAGAAAGCACTGGAAATCATTAAGCACTCCGTTCAACATTTCTTGAACAAAATAAAAAAGACGGGGGGGGGGGGGGGGGGGGAAGCCTCTCAACCACAAACAAAACAGAAACAAATTCTCAGTGTTAATACAAAACAGAGGGGGCATCATCAGGAATCTGAAGTGGGATTTTGCTTAATCATGTCAATCTGAAATGATACAACATCAAGCCAGTCTTAAAAAAAAAGACAAGAAGAAAGAGAGCAGAAAGCAGAAAAATAAGAAAAGATAAACAAACAGAACTGTGTTTGGCCTGGCTTTTCAGGGACTTCACTATTACAACCCACCTCGTACAACTGCCCTGCACCGGCTACACCACCCGCACGTGGCAAGCTGTGCTTGGTCACCATGAACTCAAAGTGGAAGAGAAATGGTAATCAAATAGAAGGCAGCAAAGAAAGCCTTCCCCTGGAGAAGAGCTAGCAGATCCCACCAAAGCTGTATCTCACTGGCACAAACCCCATTTGGAAGTACATCACTACTTTTCCTAGAGTTCAAATGAAGAAAAAAAGGAGGTCATTTTGCCATTTGCTACAAAAGTGCAGCTCTAGAAAAAGTGTGTGAGAGTTTTAATCCTATACCAATTTAGACACATATACCAACTGGATTATGGAAACATGTTTCTGGAGTTCGTACTTCCCAACCCTTCCAGGGTGAGGGAAGATTTTCTTACAGATGTGCCTCTCCTCCAAACACTTTGCTAGTGAGGTACCTTCTAAATCACTGATAGAAAGGCATAATCAGTACTGAATTTTGATGCCGTGCTATGGAAATACACACCATGGGAACCACCACCTTTCAGTAGAAATATAAATTACTAAGTCATGCCCATTGAAATAACTAAAAACCCATTGGCCATTTTTGCAAAAACAGAGGCAAACTTGGTAAGTGGCAGGTTAAACTGGATAGGGTTTTTTGTTTGATGGCAGAAAGATTTGTACATCCTAAAAAAATAAGGTTCTGTATTTTATGAGTCCGGTAAACTGGTTGCTCAGTGTTGGCTAAACTGGTTGCTTACTGTTGGCTGATCCAATAGGTGCCAGAAAGAATTTCTCTTTTTCTTTATGATCTGTAAAGCATTTGGCAATCCCTTTTGGATGAAAGCTGTATCAAGGAAAAAAAATAATTAAAAAAATCACTATTGTACTCAACTGAAGTGTTAAGTTCTCAGGAAACAACTGAGAAAGTGCTCCACATTAGCTAAACTTGATATTTTTTTTTTCCCCCCAGTTAGGATTAGTAACATTTCTTACAATGCTGGAAAACACAGGTAACAACATTGTCCTGAATGGTCCTACTGAGGACCACTGCACGTTGATGAAGCATTTAGTCTCATAGCAACAGAAGAATGGACTTTATCCTGTTCCCTGAATGCCTGGAGAGGTTCTGCCTAAAAAGCTGCCACAGGGCAGATGGAAGGGGCAGGTTTTGAAGCGGGCTAGAAGAAGAGTGCCTCTGCCCAACACTCTGCTGAAAAGCTCATAAAGACAGAGCATAAGGCGTACTTGTGTATCCAGTAGCTGCTCCTACGGAGCATCAGATGGGGACCGAAAGGATCCCCAAAAGCAGTCCTGAGGTAGCCTGGCACAGCCGTGCAACTTCTTTGAGGGCTGGGGAAGGAAACAAGAGAAGCAGAAGTCTGAGGTACGAGAGAGGATTTCCCGAATTTGTTTATACACATGTATTAATGGACACATTCCAGCAGAAAAGGTAGATAATGCTTTTAAAAAAAACAACAAAATGAGAAACAGCCTTTGTGCGTTAGGATGAGACACCTCTTCCCAGAACAGGCTTCCAAGCAGAAACAAACCACGTTTATTCCAATATCTAGCAGTGTACATTGGATTTAAATTGACAGAATTAAAAAAAAAGTTTTATCCTCCCACAAGCTGACTGGTATAGCAATTTTCATCTAAAGCAGCAGCAGATCACCAAGACAAACATATTCACAGGGATTTCCTGTCAAAAGTCACCCTAATACAAACATATTTTTACTGGGAGAAAATAAAGCTCACTAGTGAGATCAGCAGAACACTATTTTAAATTTAAAATGAAGAGCGTGGCAACTTCAGTTTTAATGGAAATTAAAGTGTGCTGGCACTGTCAACTAACTGTAAAGTCACTTGAAGGTTTTGTTTAATTTTTAATTTAAAAAAATAACACTTCAGAATGGGACATACTGTCAATACTTTTACAGATCCAATCCCACTTTCCGTGTGTGCTAATGAATTTTTAATTTAAAAAAATAACCCTTCAGAATGGGACATACTGTCAATACTTTTACAGATCCAATCCCACTTTCCGTGTGTGCTAATGGAACCCTTACAGTTCTTGATTCACATGACTTAAATTTGGGTTACCACAAGAAACGTGTTATGACTTCAAATCTTTAGCTTGATCTTTTAGGGAAAATTAAAAGAACATTTTTCCATAGCTTGTAATTACTTATGTACAAAATATATGTTTATCTGTTGTTCTGATTAATCTTCTAATACTAACAAAAGAACCAGAGTCCATCTTTGGAGAAGTTCCATCAGTTAAACTTGCATTTTCAGAGTAGCTGAGACCCCCCACAATTTAAATTAAGATAAATAGAAGCTCATAGATATTTGAAACCTCAAATTCTTTGATGCTCAGACTTCATAACTTGAGAATTTTCATCTTACAAACTTGAATTTTGATAGAAGGCATAACCTAAGGAAATTCTGGGCTACTCTGTGAGCTCCCAGAAAGTGGCAGATTTCAGTAAGAGTTGCACCATTCTAGCCAGGCATACTTGTCCCCGCAGTACAACTGGACTCAAATTCATATTTTGTACTGCTTACAAACTAGAACTAATTCAATATTTTAACAAGTACCTTTAGAAGATGACATTTCCTTCAACATCCAACAGTCTCTGAGACTGTCCATAAGAGACTGCAGCCCAGAAGAGACTTCCTAAGCGCTAAGTGCTGTCTCCCGGTAGTGCAGACATCAAAGTAGTAGTTTAATTTCTTTCATGATCTGATTAAGCCCCACAAAAACCCCCACAGTTAAGGGCTTGCTCCCCACTGTTCCTTTGAGAAGCTGTAACAGAAGCTTTCCCTCCTTGATGGTGTGAAACCTATCTTTTATTCATAGCCAGTTTATGCACACTTGTTCATGTGACAATCTTCTCTTACATCAGATGTTTCTTTTCCATTTCTTGTGTTCCAGGATATGGGTGAAGAGCCTCTTCAAGTTTCACAATGTGGGAATAATACATTTTTGAAATACTAAAGTGAATTAGGAAGTAGATTTAAGAGTAACATAACCTTAAAATATGGAGTGTCGGGTGCCTAAATAGCTCTTTAAAATGAACCATGAGAAATTAAAATTCATCTAGTTACCAACATTCAAAACAGCATTGATTTAATCCAATTTGTTACTTCCTTGCCAGCAGCATATTTTTACTTTAATCTAACTGCCTATTACATTTCCTTGACACTGAAGGAACAAATACTGGGTTGATATCATCAGAGCATTCAATGTCATTGTCTAACTAGAAGTGAAAGGCAGAACAATATATTAAAGAACTTATGCTTAACTGGAGGACTCGATGAGCTCAAGGTGAACCAGTCTGATGCATCACAAAAGCCTCCTTTGGCAGCTCTTCATACATGCACAGCAGGAGGAAAAAACCCCACTGTATTTGCTCATTTACATTCCGCACTGAAAAGAAGCGCTTCAAGGATCAAAAGGCAACACAAAGCACTGAGTTATAGAAAAAAATAAATGTATAAGCCTTGCAGAATTTGTTACCTCCTTTTACTCTTGAAGAGGACCATAATATGGGGGCGAATTAAGAGGTTTGTGTACTTTCCTTTTTATACTTGGACCTAAGCAATCATTTTTTCCTTACCTTTTTAATTTGAAGAAACTATTGTACTCATATTTTCCCTGGCCACTTTTATGCAAACAAAATGGCAAGAGGACCAACGGCTTACCCCTTCTGAGACTGGCAGAAGGCTTAACAGGAGCAGTAGGCTATCTCACAGTCATCCAAATGCATCGTTAATCTTAAGTAAACCACTTACTGGGAGCATTACCTGATGTGCTATTGGAAAGTCTTCAGCTCAGTAAGCTTTGTCTAGAAACTATTTTCTTATAGTGGTTTTGAGATTATAAGCTTCTTTGAGTGCAAGAGATCATTCTGTCTGCATGAAGCCCCACTGAAATCCCTGGGGTTCCACTTCCATATACACCCACCTACAGCCCTGGCAGTACCAGGATTTAAATGATTTAGTTCGCCCAACATTTTTCTTGGTCTGCCTGTCTGAGAGACACGGCCAGGCCACCGATGGGCTTTACCTCCACACATCATCAGTGTCAAAAACCATGATTTAAATCAAGATAACGGATATACTTTTGCCAGAAACACTGGAGCAGATGTGCTCTGACAAGTTCTTGCTTGATTATTTTATGCATTTATGACCCATTGTAAAGTGCACTGGATATAATCTCAGCAGAGCTGGCTTAATCTCCAGCCTGGCACTATTCCTGTTGCACACTGAACACAACACTTACTACTTCTCTGCTGTGCCTCAGTTTCTCCATTTGTAGCACAAGGACAGTATGATACCAGTTTCCTCTGTAAGGCACTCTGAGACCGACTGATAAATCCCATGGTAAGAGCAGACATATTAACTGCTTGCCGATATTAAGACTTGGGCAGTAAGGCATCACCACACTCTTGAGGAACAGCTTCCCTGGAATCTTATAACCACCAAGTTACTTAATTTGACAGCTCTCATTTGGCCAAATGTGATTGGAAGAACAGCAGAACAAGGAATATGATTTAAGCAAGAAGTTGTTTAGTAAATATTTATTAGATACCATAGTAGCAACCATGATATGTCTCTGTATAATGGCTAGCAGATATTCTCAGATAACCAAATGGCTAATACATTTACCCTGAAATAGTTTCCTTATTCCAACACCTCACAAATTAAATGCAAAGCTGTGTGCAATAACCTTATGTGTAGACATTACATGAAGTATCTTGACTCCTAAAAATAAATAATAATATACAGATGTCTCTGACAAGATGTAAACCAAGATTTAACACAAAGCCTGGGACATATTTCACATTGGCTCTAAGTTGGTGTGTTCATGCCACGTTGGTTCTGCTCTTTATCATCTTACATGCACAGCTTCAACCCCTTTTTGAAAAACATTCTTTCTAGAACAGAGACTGAAAGCACCACATCTCCCCTCCCTCTGTCCATTCCCCAAATACACTTTGGGATTTATAAAAATTAAGCTTCATACAAAGGGCTTTATGTACAACCTTGCTTCCAGCTGAGAGTGACAAAACTCTCCTACAGCTTTGGTGGTGTACAGTACTGAAGGCAAGAGACATCAGGAATGGATTCTCATTTCTCTATAGCTGTGGTATTCAGAGACTACTAGAAGCAAGACTCAAATTAAAACTGAGCAAGTATATGGAGAACATGATCCTTATTTTCTATCTGGCACTTTTCTAGCGAGTGTCAAAGAGGTTCAGTACAATAGAATGCCAAATGTGCTGTTGAATATGGTCTCTCCAAGCCATTACACCTGATACTTTTCGGGGCATGCTACATGATGGCTATGAAGTATCTCGATGTATATGACTCCTCACAAATGTGCAAAGACTGGATCCTTTCTAGAAGGACCAAGATGATTCTTGAGCCATTCAATTGCTATCCAGTCTTTAAGAGACTCATTCTGCAATGGAAGGTGGGGCTGTTGAGAGCTCCCATGTAATCCCTTGTGCTGTCAAGCAAAGGCTTCTGGGACAAAACAAGATTAGAAATGGTGTTGCTATGTGTTACTTTTTTAATCATTATTTAATCTTACCTGAGAAGTCCCTACAGCTCTCAACTGTGCTGATTGTGGGCCTGTTCAGTAATCCAGATTACTGAAATAGTCAACATTAAAAAGTAAGTTTCTGGAGGAGGGTTATTTCAAACATACTTTTCAAAATAGATCTCAAATATTTTTATTATCAGAAGCATTTTAATTTTCATTAACATACATTTTGATGGATTATATCAAGGAAACTCAGAGATAAGCAGAAACATTTTTATTATTACAGCCATCATCGTATTGGATGAAATTAAGAAAATGAAACTATAAAGCTTTCAATACATAAGCCAGTCATTAAGTGTCAGAAGTTACTTACCTTGCTAAAAGTTCACTCCTCATCTGCATGCTGTAGGTTTACTCTTTCCTCTGAAGCCTCCGATACAGGTATCAGAGACAGGGTATTAGAACAAAAGCAGCACTGGTGTAACATTATAGATTTCATACTGATGGGGAAGTGATTACCAAGATGAGCATGACTCGGGCTTTAGTAGCTGCCTATACACAGTATTTTGGATATGTAGCGCGAGTCAAAAGTTCATAAAATGCTTGCTAATACTGAATATCCCCAAATCTGTGATCTATTATATTTCCTGTTATCCCATTTAGACTGTCTTGTTTTGACTAAATCTTAGATACATGTTTTTACTCATTAAAGAGCATACTGCTGTTTCAGCACTGGGAACCCAGAATTTGCATGTGCTTTTCCCAGTTCTATCGTATAATGCTACTGAGCTATTCACAATACCAT
This sequence comes from Aptenodytes forsteri, assembly GCF_000699145.1. Classification (NCBI taxonomy): domain Eukaryota; kingdom Metazoa; phylum Chordata; class Aves; order Sphenisciformes; family Spheniscidae; genus Aptenodytes; species Aptenodytes forsteri. Next base: position 2,925,419 of record NW_008795025.1, on the reverse strand, counting down.
ACATTTTTCTTTAAGCCACTGCTTTGGGATTGCTCCTGTACGAGGCAATGGCTCCCTCTTCTCATGCTTGCTCACTGTATTTGCATACATCTTCGCCTACAGAATGAGCTGCTTTTTATATATTCCAGACAGTCATGCTAAACCATTAAAGAAATTCTGCAGTCAGGCAGAGAGCAACACAAGCCACAGTTTACCCTTGGCTGTAATGTGCATCTTCAACAAGCAATGAATTAATTAAGTGTTTAGCTATATTATTTGACCTTAAAACAGTTCAGCTCCTTATCCCTTTTCCATAATGAAAGTGAAACATTTTCCTACCCGAAAAGAAAATGAAAGGTATGTTTGCACTTTGCTGCTGGCTGTATTCTTGTACGAGGTCTCTCTTTAGCTTAAAAAATGGCTTGGACTCATTTTGTTTTGCTACACATAAAAACCCCCACTTTTTTAATCTGAAAAAAAACCTGCTTTCATTTTTCCCTTTGCAGATCTCCTTTGAGCAGGCCCTTTTGAATGTTTCAGAATAAAAATTGTAACATCTTATAGGCTGGAACTTTTCATCAGGTCCCTGACATGCTCTATCATGTTATACACATTACATACAAACCGGTTCTTTTAAAGAGCAAGATAAAGACATTTAGTAAAGGCTAGTTTTGCAGCAGCAACTAACAGTCTCTCGTACCAGTTCAGGGAGACAAGCAGAAGGTTTTACTTCGGATCTGCATTTTGTCCTTAAGTACCGAATTGAACTAAAAATGGGGAACTGAAAGAGGCAAATACCAGTGCAAAGATAAATGTTACCTATGTAAGGATGTATGTTTCAGTAATAATGCTCAACTTAAGTGAAAACTAATAAAAATATTACTTACAAGTTAGAAGCATGGATTCAGTCTTCTGTATTCAATTTATTTGCTGTTACAAAAAAATATATCTCCCCACCGTTCAATCAAGGCATACAGTTCATGCCAAAACAATATCACCTGCTTACATCTGGATAACATCCGCTTACGTTTTTGTTACCTAACATTCTCACTTACAAAAACTAAGCTTAATACAAAAAAAGGGAAAAGATAATATCTTCTTTTCAGCTTATTTCATGCATCTGTGGTTTGGTTTCTCTGTTTCTTCCACAGATGTGAAGCCCCCTCTCCCCCCACTGTGGTTCCTTCACATGCAAAAAGAAAAAAAAACCCAAACAAGCCAAAGATGAAGTTACAAAACCAAGGCAGTAGTTCATACTTCCTACAATTTCAAAAGGAACATTCAGCTGATGGACTCACTAGCATATGCACCTGGTGAAAGATAGCAGGAAGTATACCCACAGTGAAAATCATTCCAGTTGGGAAGCAAGGAAGAGATTAGGTGCCTTTCCCCACCTGTCTTCTCACTCTGCGGATTGGAGGCCCTCTCCTGTAAGCAGCAGTCCAAGAGACGAAAACATAAGGAAAGAGGCCAAAGGAGTCCTTGACATGTTCCTTGATTTGAAAGAAAAAAAAAAAAGAAAAGAAAAAATCTTCAAAGAACTCTCACTCCAGCCACTTCTAACAGGCACTGGAGAAAGTTGCTATAACCCTTACGTATTTAAAGGCAAGAAAGTATATGAAAGACAGAAGTCACAGATCAATGATGGAGCTAACAGAGGAGCACGCCAGACTTGGAATCACTAGCGTTGCTGTAGACAGAGATGCAGTTGAAACAGGAGAAAAAGTCTTCTCCGAGAAGAGGCAGCTGAACCAAGAATCACTTCACTCTCTCTGTTCAACTTGCAGTCTCAGGCTCCTGCCTGAGAGCATGGAGCCAGCATTTGAGTTAATCAAGCAGCTCATCAAAAATCTGTTTGCCAGAAACTGATGAATAACAGAAAGAGCTTTGAAAAGGAATAAAAAAAGGAAAATAGGAATCACCAGCTAATTAATTCTGTGTTTCTTTTTACACTATTGAGCACAAAGCATTTCCTCAAACTCAGTAATCTGGAAATAAGAAAAAGGGGGGTACGAAAATCTACTTTATTCTTTCTCTCTTTGTAAATACATTTGAAATGAATTGTTCCATTAAGGAGGAAAAAAAAAAAACCAAAACAGAGAAGGAGCTCGAGGCTCACAATCTGACAAGCATTTCACCCCATAGCATTTCCCACTGAGGACTGTATGATCCTGTTCAGTAAGGCTTAACAGAATTAAAAAGGCACAGAAAGTACAGAAGCAACACCAAACAAAAAGCTAATGCAGTACAAGGCTTTGCAAGCTATTAATTTGTTCTTCATTTTTAGTTTATCTTCCATGTAGTTGCTCCTTAAGTTAAGAACCAATCTGCCTGATGACTGCTTTCAGTGAGTTTAAATTTATCACATCTGTCAGTACAGAGACAACAGAAAAAATATCCGATGAACTACCATGGAGGGAAAAACCACATCATTTAACGGAACGATCTCTGAAACCAAACATAAATCTCTTCAATGAACTGTATTTTCCTGCTAGTTTTTGGATTTCTTTTGTACCAACAGACAATGGTATTATTTACATGCTACATTCCAGAGGTTCATTGAAAAAAGCTACTAAAATTCCAGCTGATCTCAGCATCATTCTGAAAGACAGTCAAATTCCATGTTGCAAAACCTGGTTGCAGTATCAATGTTTTTTAATGAGAAATTAAAACTTCAGACACAGGCCATCTTTTAAATCATTTATTTCGGTAGGAAAGATTTTTGAAACCTGTACTTAAATTCATTTAAACTAGCTTATGCAAACACACAATTTTCACACGCACACACAGAATAAAGTATTAAAAAAGTTGAAGAAAAAGGCTAGAGGACAGCCAAACTGCACATCACTCAATGAGATCATAGTGCAATCCCTCTACCCCTATAATGCCTCACGCCAGCAGGGAATATTAAAAATGGCTTGTATTTACTGAATGACAACCTTGATCCCCCTTCCAGTGATGGTTGGTCCGTACAGGATTATTATAAAACATATATATGATTTCCTGGTGCTTTTCACACTTCAGTACAGTAGTATTTGAACGGATATGCTCCTGTACACAAGGAGCTAGAAGTGCCTGTAAACAAGGCACCCTAGAACCCTAGAAATAAATTCAACATTTAATCAATTTATATTGCTTTTCAGTTTCATCTGAACAGCTTTGGAATGGTAAGAAATACCTTCAGGCCAGAACCTACCCAAATAAAGAGAAACAATATGCTGATCAAACACACAAAGTGGAATATTTATGATGCTTTTAGTCATTCAAGAGCAAGATCAGGCTAACAGCCATAACCATGCCATGATCTGCAGGAACTTGCATTTCATTACATTTCATACACCTTTTTTTCTTAGCAACGTAACTTCAAGAAAACTTGTCAGTTCAGTTCTGCAACAGGCATGGCTAAACTAAGTAATTTGTCCTTTCTCCTTTGACCTAACCCTTCTATTGTCTTTGAAGATTCTTAGAAAGCATAAGATTAATTTTCAAATTATCCTTCCCTTTCTAACATCTGACTTTATAAACGCTATACTAAAACTGCTATAGTATAACATCTTTATAACGATGTGTTCCAGAAAAACAAATATTTAATTGCTTAAGAACAACACATTCTTTCTTTCATTTCCCCTTCCAAAGCTTGTAAAGTCTTGCTACTAAAACAATCTCTAGCAGTTGTTTCAGTGAAGGACAGTACTCTCTACATAGTGTTGGCACTAGAAATACAATAGACAAAACTGATTTTATGGGATATTAAGAAAGAATAAGATTTATCCAAGCCTTCTCTTTCCCCAAACAGGTTTTTTCCTGTAGTATTTATTTTACAGTAACAAAAAGCTTGTAAGAAATGAGTCTTCTCGTAAGAATGCTCTCCAATGTTTCAATCAGAATGGGAGAGAGAAAAGCAAGCTCCTTTCCAATAACGTGAGCTCTTAAGTTCACATGGTCTAGACCATGACTTGGACTACCCTTTTCAATTTCCCCCCCTCTACTAAATCTATTTAGAGACATACCAAAATAAAAACAAATTAATTTTGAAGAAGAATGAGCTACTTCTGCTAAAAGCTGAACAAGCCCAAGCTGCCAAATACCTCTGCATTCTTCCTAAAAAGAGGCTATTCAAATACAGAAAAAAAAAGTTACTAAAGCAACTCAAGCCCCAACTATTTTACATTGACCAAAACAACTAACTTCTGCGGAAATGCAATGACTGTAAGGAATGTTACCCATTGGTACATCAAGGACACAGTATGCAAGTCTGCCATTGTGGTACTCTCAGCACTGAAATAAAGGAATTTGTCTTCAAGTTAATAGTAAGGCACTGACAAAAGTCCTCCTCAAATCCAAGCACCCTCTTGATGCATTACAAATTAGAATGATGGTTTTAAAAAAAGGATAACCCCTACAAACAAATTCAATGTCCACTCGTACAGATTCTTTTAATGACAACTTTCCCAAGCCATATCACCTTACGTGCAAGCCATTGTTAGAGAAAAATTAAAGAAGGGCAATACTTAAATAATAACGAAACTTTTAAAACTTGTCCTTGTAGGGAAAATAAGCAATTAACTGATGTGTTTTAGTACTAGCCCTGGCGTCTTGATGCTTGCAACAGGCAGCATACTACAGCCGGCCATGGAGAAGATTGGAACTACTAATGCTGGTGAGTTAGCATACCAAAAAAAAAATGATAAAGAATGAAGAAAAATGTCACTGACAGAGCCAGAAGAAACAACATCCCGTGATTTATTTTATCTTGATTTGGACAAGATTTGCTACAGTTAACCAAAACCACAAGATCAATTTGCCTTTTATCAAAAGGGACCTCACCTCCTCGAGTGCCTTAGCAGCACAAAAGGTCGCAATTAATTCTGCTGGAAGGGAAAGCATTTCCTTTTAACAGTTGTTATGTCTGATACTAATAGAGGAGGACTATTGTTGAAAATGTACAAATGCAAATAGAGGAGGCTTATGTTGCAAGAAAAATTAAATCCTGCTGTGGTTTTTTTGCTTTCTTTTGCTCCCAATGTTTTCAAATATGCATACTTCTATAAATGCTTTTCTTGGTAAAAGTTCAACTGCTCTGCAGTTGCATTTTGAGGAGCAGTTAATCAGCTGATTCCCCAAAAGAGACACTGATTCCTCAAGCAGGAGGCTAAAACATCTGTGTAACTAGGGGGCTGCTTAATACACCAGCTGCAGAGTTGACAAATAATGTCTGCCACTACAGTATTTTCCTTTTCGGATATTTCTTAAGTAGGATATGATCTTCACAATAATTTAAAAAAGCTAATGGTAACACAATTTTAAAGCTGGGTGCTAAAGCTCATTCATGAAGTATTTATGTGCATTCATTTAGTATTTGCTTGCACCTAAATACTTAATGAATCATAATAGCCTGAGTAATATTCCTCTGGCATGAAATGTCTGCAAAATGAAATACGTGACTGGGATGAGCTAAGTTTACTCAAATTATCACAATTTTTCGAAAATAAGTCTCCTTATTTGCTCTCTAAGAACACTGCAATAGAAGTCAGGTTTGAAAAACCCAGCCAAAAGTAGTACGGATTAAGTTAGAAACATAAAAGTTAGCAGTAAGTATTCAACAACCAGTGCAATGTTATGTATTTCTAATGCGCTGCACCAATTTCATAAACCAGACATTCCCTGTTGTTCAATCTTTCCCAAGACTGTTAGTTTAGCTAACAAAGTAGTGAGCAGTCAGCAGGTGATTAACATTTACATGTGAAGTCTTGCTGTGAAGATCTACTCCGAATACTTTTTGCTCATATGCCTCCAAAACAGGGAACTGTAAGGGGCATCTTTAGTTTCAAAATCAAAACGTTAAGAAATAAAGTGACAAATAACTGCTGAAATACTTCAGCTAATATTAACAAGATAAAGAATTAGAGCAACACATTAAAAATAAAAATCAAAGAGAAACTGCCAACTATCTGAAGTAGTCTGGGTAAGAGTCTTACCTGAATACCATGAGCTCGTTGCTGTCCTTCTTTTCTCAGCACTGGTTTTAATTATTTAATTTTTTAAGCCCCTTTTTTAAAAAAGAGCATTACTACGTTCTTTACAGTGTATTTGACTTGTCTGAGTCTTTCCAAAGCTTAGCTGAGGCAGCTTTCCCTCAGAGAACAAAACCACCACCTCTTTCTGAGTACCATTTGTCTCAAAATATGTAACATTTCAGTATTTCTGTGTTGCCCTGTAGGACTACGTGGCTAAATAGGAGATAAACAATAGGAAAGTACTGAACTACTCATTGTAACAAGTGCCAATAATGTTTTCATGTTGTCAATCACTCCAGTTACTCTGGCTACACATTTTAAGAAACTCCTCCCACAATATTCAATCTCTCCCACAAAAACCAGCATATCTGAGGGTAGAAAAACAAGGAAGAGTAGGAGGCCTAAGAACAACAAAAGCTGGTAACAGCAACAATTCACTAAATGATGATTTGTGAACTGTTTTCCCACCATCTTCCTACCATAAAAACCTAACTCAAAACAGCTGGAAAAATACAAAACACAATAATAAATGACACCTTCTGGCCTGTCTCTGTCTTTAGCAACGCTGTGTGATGTCAGGCTGTGGCTCCCAGTTGCATGTTTTCTTTCACTAACAGAAGAACAGATACAGTTATGCTGCAATGAACCTATAATAGCTTATTTAAAAATTCAAAATCCACAGGCTATTATCCACAATGCTTAAAAAAGTACACACATTGTTAAAAAACACTTAGTTGTTGAGAAGAAACACACATTAAGTAATTTTTAAAATGAAAAAAACCCAAAACTAAAGTTGTGCAAAGTCTACTACAGTAACACTGCTGGCTATGAAGATGTTGTCTTTACTATACACCCAACATGGGTAAACTTGGGAGATGTGTGAATTGCAGAGGGATTCAGCACAAGCAACCCCTTCCCAAAATACGTGACTTTAGGATCAGAACAGACTATTCATTCCCCATCAAAACAACAAAAAAAAATTGCAAAGGGACACAAATTCCCATGGTGCTTGTGGTGTAATTCTGACAGAAGCATCCTTCTACTGTTTTCTTTCTACCAAGAGCCAATTCACAAGAACAATTCTTGGAAACATAAACCAGCCTATTACCCTTTACATCACCAAGTGGCAAGTAAATTATTAATTTCTGAAAAGAGATTAATTTGACTCTGGAAAAAAACCCAAAAAGTGAATTTATAGGCTTCTACTCAGATGCAATAAACAAACTGTACATTTTCAAAATAATAACTACTAGTAGAAACCTTTATTAGATAGTCAGAGAACTCTGCCACAGACTGGTAGGTAGCTTGTTTCTTTTTAAAAAGGAGTATTCATGGTGGAATCTGCAAGCGTATTTACGGCCACTAAACCACAATGTCAATGGAACAGTTACTACTTTTTCACAGACTTCAAAGTTCTGATATCAGAGTCATATTTTGGACAATGTTTCCTTGCTTTACAAAGATCATATTTTTGAAGATTAAAGAAAGATTAATCATCCAGGAAACTATATCTAGGTGATGTCAAAGAAACCCAAATAAAGAAGAATCAAAGTCTTAAGCATAAAACACATACAAAGCATGGCTCTCTTTTTACAACCATAATATTTTTCTCTGTGAGTAATTTCAGTGACCAAGAATTATTCCTGTCAAGGATGGAATTTTGATAGTCCCACCTTTTCTCTCCTTAGGTTATCCTACCTTCTAATAAATTAATTATTTGCCTGAAGATCAAAAGAGCTTCTGTATGTAAGGTCTGCTTTAGGCCATGTTATCAATACCACACAAAGTCAAATATTTTGACCAAGACAGATACTAAAATCAATTATTGCCAAATGAGAACATGAAAGCTTGAAATTGTGCCTCTCTTTTTTTAAAACGTAGATCTTAAGTGATATTATGAAACACCATACACTAACAGTGGTCCCTAACTGATAATTAACAGATACCCAGAGAAGTAAAATGTCTCAGTGAGCTATACCCAGGTGTTGGGTTTTTTTGTCATTCAACCTTGTTATGTAGGAGAGTGACAGGTGTAGAAACAAATGGGAAGAAAACACTCAGTTCTGACCCAACAGTGCTTTCAGTTTTGTCTCTTCCACCCCCCACCCCCCTGCCCGACAACCCGAAGCACATGAACTACGTTTTTATAACCAGGAATTAGGTAACAACATACCAAAAAAATGTTTGGTGTGTAAGTGCTCAGCCTTTGTGCCACTCATAGGGAATATGGCTCCCACACAGTACTAAGGTTTGCAAGCTTACTGCTATTTTAAACTTGCAGTTGTTACATTTCTTATACTTGTAGGTCTGAGAGAAATAACATTGCTCCAGGCTAAGTGTGCCTGGGACAAGCTCCCATTGAGAACTCCTGGTATAGTCTAAACAACATCTCTAGAACATGTAGTACCTCTTTTACCCAGTTCATACATAGCTTTTGATACAACTCTTAAATACCAGTTTACTTGTTTTCTTAAGAATGCCTAAAAAGGTGAGTTATTTTCAAAATTAGTATAAAGTTAAAAGAAACTCAAACTAGCTACAATCTATTTAACTCAAGCACAGCACCGCCAGAAGTTTCACACACACTATTTGGTGTTTCATGTTGTTTTTCCTTTCACTCTTTAAGGCAGTGGTTTCCACAGGTCAGTTCAGAGAACGTAACAAAGCATGGTCCATGGCAATTCACGTTGCAACTCCATTTTTAATTTGGGGGACTCTACTCCCCAACCATTAGTGGTTTTGTTCAGGGCTCCAGAGTTCAGAGATTGAGCTGACAGGCTCTGTTCTGGCACAGAATACAGCTGGCACATTTTTCATCAGGACCTCGTTCTCAATTATGAGATGGTTCAAACTGTTCTTTTTTTGTTTTGAATTAGCCTATTATTCAAAGGTCATCAAGTTGGCAGGAACCTGAAAATAAAAATATAAACGGTAACAGATTTTACTTTGGGTAGTAGCTACTTACATTCCACTGTTTCACAGACTAGCCACCTCTTTAAATACACATTGTTAACGCTCACTCTGTCTCATAAAAAGGGGAGGAGAAATGCAACTATCATTCAGCAATACAAATATACTTAGAGCTGTAGAAAACCCAGGTATAACCAAAATATTAAACTGCTGTGTGGTTTATAATTTTATTATATGGCCGTAGATCTTATTAATTTTGATGACATTTAAGATTTAAGTTGTCAGCAAAACCACCTTAACATGATAAATCTCAGCACAAGCAGAACCTTCCCACTTGAGTCCCAGGCTAGAGAATTCTTGGCACACAGGTGAGTGATTGATGTAGGCTCTCTAGTATTTTTAAGACTAATTTAAAAAAACGAGGCATAAACACTTGCCTGGGCTTTTCCCATAGGAAACCTGAATGCCTGCTGCAGACATCACTCCCTTTCATGAAGATTAAAGCTAGTTTGCATTACATTAGTTTATATCCCCATTTTCTCCCCATCAGGAATTTGCCTAACAGCAACATCTCTTGTTTACTCAGGTTATTAAAGAGCCACCACATTCCTGATGACTGTCAATAAATACCCAGTTTGGTCAGATTTGAAGCAAGCATTTCTTGCTTTGCATTTACCTGTAGAAGCAAGAATGATCAATTGGGCTAAAGTTCCACCATTAAAATTAAAAATAGTATCTATTAAAATAGTTCCCAATATTCTTCAACTGGGTAGGCATCTATACTCCATCGAAAGCACATTCAAATACCCAATCTTTCTTAGGCAGTCATACTGTTAACAAGCAAACAAGACCTTCCATTTTAAACAGTACCAGAAGGCATCTCTCTAGGGAAAGCACTGCTCAGGAGTCAAATCACAATCAAGAGAAAGATTTTACAGTTTGGTTTTTTTTTTTTTTTTAAAACTCATTCGGGAAACCAACCTTTGTAACCTAATGTTTGTGTGAAGCTTCTTCTACGGGAGCAACTATGCTGCAAGAAACCATATAGTACAACTACACAACATGCCAGAAAACAGAAAATACGCAACAAATTATGGTAGCAGGAATTATGGTAGCAGGGGTTTTGGCCTTTTAGTAGTAAGTCGTTTTCATTAATCCTCCCCTCCTTTTTTTTTCTTTTAAAATCTCCTACACTTATCTTCACTTTGCTGTCATATTTTCCACAGGAGGCCCTGCCAAGATCCTTAAGCCTGCTGCTTTTGCACAAGCTAGGGGCTGAATGCTTTAAACAAGTTTGCATTAAATAGTATTGTTAAGCCTTATTGAATAAAAGCTGTCCTCAGAGGGCAGTTTTCAGGCTTGTCTGGAAGTCACCACTTTCTTGCAAACTCTTTGCCACTATTTGCTAGTATTCCCACATTCTCCAGCCAGGAACACAATTTCCTGTCCTTTGCACTGCCTCAAATACTTTCAAATGAGCTTCTGCAACCCTCCTTACTCGTTAGATTTCTCTCAGAAGCAGAACTGAACAAGAAAGCACAGAAGGTTCTGGAAAGGTCCTTTTGTTTCCCCTTGAAATTCAGTAGTACTTTTGCTCTGGGAACTCCATAAACAAATGTGCAAAGGAAAAGAGAGATTTCAGGCAGACGGTGGTAACTTAAAAAGGATTTTGGTGATAAAAAAGGTCAGTAAGAATTTATATGGGAACAGAATTTAACAGGGGTTGGAGTAGTCTTATCTTCCTTTTTGATTCATGGAAAATTCTATTTTTGCTTTCAAAGTCTGCCAAATGTACCCAGGACTAAACTATTTTTTTATACATTTTAGAAATACATACAAACAACAGAAAACATGCATGCCCAAGACCTGACAAAATGGCACTACAGGAAAATTATCTGGAATCGATATTGAATGCTACGGTTTACAGCTTTTTATGTAACTGTAAAATAGCCTTTTTAAAATGGGCAATGACAAAAATACTGCTACTCAGACAGATATTTTAGAGCATTCCTTCCATTTCCCCAATTGTTTTAAGTTAGCCTCAGGATAGCCCCAAATCTTTCTTCACTATCACAGAAGCTCTGAGGACTTGTTTGCAAAGGGACAAACAGGAAAGCTAAGGCAAATCAATAAGCATGTGAAATCGATGTACAGGCTGCTGAGTAGACTGCTCTTCATACAAAGCGATCAGTTACAGCTCGGTCATCTTGAAGATCTATCAGTTCTGAGGTCTTAACAGCTCATATTCCTGTTCAACATCTTGCTCTCACCTGTTGTCTGTTGCTTTGGCAGGCAGCACTCAGGTGTTTAAACCAGAGCATTGCATTCATTCTGTTTCCAGCTTGAAATTTATATGAATTTCCTAAGTGAGAAAGGTAGAGGAAAAACTGATAAAGAAACACAAACAATATGATATGCTTAAATCCTACCCATATTCCAATAACTCTAAATTAAAACATTATGAAAAGATTTAACAGCAGAAGGTTCATATAACTTTAGACTTTGTCTGGCATTGGTGCAATTTAATTGTTTGACCTAGTGCAAGAGAAGTTTCAGCCCGCCTGTCTTCCTTTCCAACATTCTAGATTTCAACTAACACCAGTGTCAACTAGGAAAGAACAAAACATTTCTCAGAACCATACAACAAAAATGTTTTTCTTCATTGCCATTATTGCAATTTGTTTATATTATAATTTCATAATTTTTTAATGAAGTGCAAGATAGCACTGAAATGCACTCTAGAAAGCTACATTTGAAAATATTTGAAAATTGTTCCTAAACATATCGATACATTTCAGACTAGTATTTTCAGCGGCTGTTTGTATGCAGTGCTTGCTTGGGTTCAGAAAGGCCAAGTATTACAAAAACATTTCAGGTTGCTGTTGCTGAGTTAAAGCTGACAAGTATTCACAATTCACACCACATATCAGTGGTGCTAGAATAAATGCTCGGAAATAAAATGTACTAAGACTTGAAGTAGACAAAGCAGTAAATAATGTTAAAGCTCCTTTATCAGAACTTCTAATGATGCTCTTTCTGCATAGTTTGAACTGCTATGGAAAAGTAACAATTTCTTCAGTTTAAACTGAAACCAGGACGTTATGTTGGAGTAATGGAAATCAAGGCTTCTCTGCAAAACAGTCAAGATCTCCTAGGGTTTTTTTTCCCTAGTAATAGCTTTACATTTGAACAGATGGTTTGGTTTGGATTTTGTTTTTCATTTGGAGAGGAGAGGGGACCAGTCAGGCACCTAGTGTTAGCTGAATATTGAACTTTTTTTTTATTGTTACTTACATTTTCACATATGTGAAAATGCCTCTTAGTAGTCTAAATATAGTTTAAAAGAATGCAGATCAGTACTTCCAATAAAAATCACAACTGGAGTTGTTGGAGTTTGGAGAATTCTTAGAACTTAATGAAGACTCTAAGGATTCTCCATGGACAATTGTTCCCATAGCACTCTAAAGGCAAACGTGACATGTTGGAAAGCAGTTGAATAAGTGAAAGGTAACATCCTTCCAATTTCATTTAGTTGCTTATGAATACCTCAGTAAAGCAAGTGTTTATTCTGGGAATCACTGCACTCTTGGTGCTAGCGTTGCTTACCCTTCTCAGAATCAGTCAATAAGAAGAGATCTGGATGCTCAGGATCATCTGCCATCATCACCATCCAGCCCACCACTGACACATTCTTACTCGGCGTGGATTTGAACTGAAAATACAAGCAGAGATGTATACTAAAGTAAAACAAGAAGCTTCAGCCAGACTGACTGCACAGAACAAGTATTCAAAAGGGCAGTTCTCAGTGACACTGTTAAAGACGCAGAATAACTTCAAAGGAAGCATAGCACTTCATAAAATTAAGAAAGTTTATGCATTTTATATGGAATTAGTGAAAAACTTACCACAATGAATGATACTGAAAACAAATTAAAAGGAATATCACAATCCCCCAAAACATGTCAACAGAATCTAAACTGCACTGTATGAATACAATAGCATTCCTCACCACATTGTTGCACGTGTACATATACTATAGTTCAAAGAAAGTGCATTAACAAATGCAAAGCTAATCCCTCCACTGTTAACAAAGAGAAGTATTAAACTTGTCTGTGCCATAATTATTCAAAGTTAACACGCATTAATTATCATAATAGTCTGTAATTACACATAACCAGTCCTGTAGACAAGGTAACACAACTGTGTAATTAAATATTATGACCTGATGAATGAAATGGATCAAATGAGAGTGTAGATTCAATAAAAAAGTGCGCAGGACATAACGTGCTCATTTATCGATAAGATGTTCAAAATGATGGGATTTTTCTGTTCAAGGTGTTACTCACACATTGACATATAACTTAGGCCTCTCATAAGCACAATACTTGTCTCTGCTACACTAGCCCCTCTCCTGACAGCACCTTGGTCCCACTCTCATTTTCATTCACCTGGTCAGTATTATTTTCTACCTCTCAGGCTTCTCCTCTCAGTTCAGGCTACTTGCCCGTTAAATCCAACTCTTTTCCAAACCACAAGCCTCCTTCTCCCCGGTCTCCTTGGTTATCTATTAGTAGACCCTCACAATTCACCTCTCATTACTTGCTTAGGCAGTTCCATTCACTCCCCAATACCTAATTCATTCAGTTTCTCTCAAGTCTTTAGTTGCCGGATCTCCTCTTCCCACATTCATGGGTCCGACACAGACTTTTTTCATCAATCCTAGCCCTCTTACCCTCTGCAGTGCTTTACCTCACTTCTCTGCCCAGAAGGTCCAACTCTGCTATATGCTGGTCCTTATGAGATGTGTCTTCCTCCTGTCTTGTGAAATCCCTATTCTAACCTCTTTATTAGCATGGTAATTTTGACCTCTCTTTAATTACATTATTAGAAATGACAAAGCTAAAACAATCTCGGGGACGTTTTAAGTCATTAAAATGAATTTATAGTTCTAGAATACTTTTATTCTTCATACTAATGCCACATAGCAGATTTACGACATTAAGCATCAAACGTCTTTTGATTCACTTTAGAAATATTGCTTTACCATTACAAATCTAGAACCCTGGTTCAGCAAAAGGAAGCGTTACTGCTAATAAGTTTGAGGGTATCACAAGCAAAGTAAGAGTTTATAATAATATTCTATATATGAAAATATAATTATTTTATAAATAAAATTCCAGTGCAAGTCTAACGTCAGTTATTCTAATCTATGCCACAGAGTAACTGGAGACCTTGAATGTCCAGATAAGTTTATCTATCTGGGAGTTGAGCAATCTTAAATGAACAAATTTTACACCAATATTTGAAACAAAAAGTATTTTAACCAAGTTCAAAATAATTTAAGAGTCCAGTCTCTCTATCTTATAAACTTTTGAATGCATCATCTGTGTAGTGCCCTCTTTATAGTCACTATAGTTACACTTGCAGGAACCATTCCATCACAAGTTCCTACCAGTCATGTTCAGCTAACATTTGTGCAATGTCAGTGGAAATACAAAAGCTCGGAAACTTTGAAGGGATGCTTGTACAGATAGATTAAGCATAAAAGCGATGATGACTGTTCTCAGGAAAGACCTGCCTGCCAAACTTCAAAATGGATGCCCTTTTTTTGATATTACTTTGGATAAAACAGTGGGAAAAGATCATTCCTCATAAAACCCACAGAACCACATATACTAAAGTTAAGTAACTCTACTGCCTTTGGGAGGTGGACAGATTTGGTAACACCTCATAAGAGGAGGAAGTAAATTACAAAGCTGTATCAGACAACATTTCATTACAGTGAGGGCTGGATAACGTAACTTCTTTCTGAATAGAAACTAAAATTTCTTTGAAGATTCCAGTCAGTAATGAAAAGCATTAAGGAATTTTATCTTAAAGAAGGAATAAAGACAGGGAAAGGGAATAAAATAAGGATATAGCTCAGGAGTTCTTAAAAAAACCCAAATGTATATATTCAGGACTTGCTATGGACCCACTGAAGACACTGCCTCAAAAAATAAGATGACACAACTTACACTTAAAAGGGACCTGCAAAATGCAAACTTCCAAGTAGTCCTACAAAGCATTAATAGGTCATTTTCACAGAGGTGGAAATTTGACTCACAAAGCGGTTTTAATAGGTTACAGATCAACAATGTACCTCTTGAACTGCACTAATTTCTGGAGTTTCATGCAAACAGCATATTTGCACTTTCCTATCTTAGTTATATATAACAGTAGGTATACAATAAGTGAAACTACCATGTAATCAAAACTGCTAGAGCTTGCTTGTTTTTTCATTTTATTCAAAACAATTAGTTAATCATGGTACTTCTCCAAAAAGTAAAAAGCTCCACACAAGGAAAGTGCTTCCTGCCAGCATCAATCCGTCATCACTTGAAACACGTCAGTTTTCCATCCCTGTGCACAGCTGGATTTGTATTCCATGTTTACATAGTCCCCCAGGGCAGTTCATTCTCCACTGATGCACAGAGCCTTGCTAACAGCAAGTCTGCTTTGTTAACATGAAGGGAATTAAAGCTTCATTGTAATTTAAAGTTCCTGGTCCTCTTTGCTTTTTTTTCTTAATACAGGCAGCTGGAATGACACTCTTATTATACACATAGAAAACTACACAGCTCTGGCACTAGGCTTCACGTAACTAACTTCTGTTCTTCTTGTTGTTCTGAGCTCAAAGGCATTTATACATAAATCTTTGAATCAAAAACTCTGAATTAATCTGT
This sequence comes from Aptenodytes forsteri, assembly GCF_000699145.1. Lineage (NCBI taxonomy): Eukaryota > Metazoa > Chordata > Aves > Sphenisciformes > Spheniscidae > Aptenodytes > Aptenodytes forsteri. Next base: position 2,909,788 of record NW_008795025.1, on the reverse strand, counting down.
GAACAGACTTTTCACTCCAACCTTTTGGCACCTACAAGTCTCCTCCTCCTCATCTCCTGTCGAGATTTTACAGCTTTCTAATACTCAAATCATTTTTTCAGTGGCTGAACATACTTACTAGAATGACAGCATTCTTTATCAGGGTCACATCTGTGCCTGGCAAGATCACGGAACAGATTCTCCTGGAAGCTATGCTAAGGCACATGGAGGACAGGGAGGTGATTCGAGACAGCCAGCATGGCTTCACCCAGGGCAAGTCCTGCCTGACCAACCTAGTGGCCTTCTATGATGGAGTGACTACATCAGTGGACATGGGAAGGGCTACAGATGTCG
>NW_008795025.1:2854268-2908148 GCF_000699145.1 Aptenodytes forsteri | reverse complement strand
GAGTTGGACTAGATGACCTTTAGAGGTCCCTTCCAACCCAAACTATTCTATGATTCTATGAAAGTGCCTGACCAACAACTATCAAGTTTTCTGGAGTGCCAATAAATGGGACAAATTCTGAATATAACATGCAATGGAAGGCTTGGAGTGAACAAGGGTTCACTCTCGAGCGTGAAGGCTCAAAAAGTCTCTGTTGCTTTTCCAAGTACCTACAAACATGGAAAAATCTCTCATGCATGCTGTGTTGTCACAGAAATTGGCAAGATTTTTCCAGCCCAATCGCTATAAACAGTTTTTTATGGGTGTACTCACATTTTTCAGGCAAATGTTTCCTTTAAGACTAATTTTAAGTTGGCTATTTTTACTATTGTCCTTTTCTAAAGGTGTGCAAGTGCTATAGTTTTATCACAGAAGCTTGTTTGTGGGTACCATTTCAGCATATGAGATAAAACCTTAAGCATTCTACACGTATTCCTCTCAGATTCTCCTGTACCACATCTCTGGGCTCTGAAGTACACATGCTCATTATAGACAATTTTCCATTACTCTAGTAATAACTGAAACCTGTTCACTATTTGAAATACAAAGCTCATTATATTTAGTAGTCTTTCTTAGTAGATGCAGCTCAAGAAAATTTGTCACATCCAGGTATTTACAGCATCCTCTTCCTTCGGACTAGATTCACAACTAGAATACACACTATACTGGATGCACTCCTTTGTCTTTGACCATAGGCATGAGAAGAAGAGCTGGCTTGCCTATGTCTAATAGGGAGGGGACTTCTTGCCCCTTTTTGCTGGATTACACTGGGATTTTTATGAGCTAATTTTCCAAAGAGGTTGGCTATTATAAGCCTGGAAGAGCTTTCAGTGTCTGTGCATTCCAAGTCCTCAGTCTCAGCTGCCTGAAGCAATAGCAGCAGCAGAACGGTCAAAAGCATGCCTGTAATCAAGACATTTACCATGAGAGCTCTAGCCAGGAAACTTTATATAGCGGACTGACTTTTTCATTGCCAGCGTTCCTTTCCATGTCACAGAGGCTTTGAGGAAGGAAGCTGAAAAGACAGATGGCTCCAGAAGATGCTTGGAATATTTTATCTAGGTAAATCTCAAATGTATCAATCAATTGAAAAAGAAACCTGCTTCAAAGTAGACAGCATCATCCTTTTTATCCATTTAATCCGGACAGTAACAAAACAAAACCTAGATCTAGCCTCAAATCTCTTCATTTTTCAGAACTGACCTCTTAGGAATATCACTGGACAGAATTTGTACAGTGAACATATACTTGTGCATTAGCTATCTACAGATGGTTGACCATCTACAGTTTATTCTCTCTTGATTAATTTTCTTTCTGAAAATGCAACCAAATGTGAATTGAAGCATGACACTTGACAAATCACCTTTACAGACTCCAGAACAAAAGCTGAGGCTTTGTACAATAACCCTGTAGTGAAATGGATGGAAATCTAAGCTATCAATGGCTAGGCTAAAAGTACAACACAGGTAGACTTACTGATCACCTATTATTAGGCTGTTTAATAAACTGCAGCCTCCCCCCCCAGTCCCCCAACCTCAGTCTCCCACTATTACCAGCAGTTACCAGGTTATCTTCCACCTTAATTTCAGCATAAAGATTATACTCTGTGTTATAACCACCTTTGGAGCAGAAGTATGTGTGCATTCACTGTGAACTATTTGTTTACATAAAAGACAATCCTAACCATAGCTAATAGGTATTACATTATTTTAATCATGACTGCACCTGGGAAACCAAATCAGATACCTGAGCTTTATAACATGCTTTGCATCCACAGAGCAAAATATGTTCACTCCCCTAACAAGCTAAAAGCAAGACATCAGCTGCGTACAGACAAATCCAAGGTTGTACTGGATAGTTCAGTCGAATTCCACAAAGCCAACTGTTAAAAAAATAAATCTGCTCTAGCAGTCATTGCTTTTTATTACCGCTTCTCCATCTCCCTTTCCTAGGAACTGGATTGCTCAAACTCCGCCCAGTATTCGCAAGCCATAATGCTGTCAGGCTTCTGATGGGTAATCCTGCCAGCATTATGGACTTGAATGTCTCCTAGCCTCTATCTGCAAACTTTGTTATTAGTCTGCTGGCACATCCTTGACAAATAAACACAAGAACATAAGGATACGAGACAGATTTTAGCTTCTTAGGCACTAGTCTCCGTTCACTAGTTGTTTAGTTGTTGTAGGTACCACAACACATCAGTGACTTGGGGAATATTAAAAGTCAACTCAATAGGTTCAGAAAATAATTTTTGAAAGAGCAGTCTAAATGGATATGACTGCATTTCAACACAAAAGTAAAGGCTTTTGCGGTAACGGAGACCGCAAGAGATCAAGAGGATCAGATACCAGACTTGAACGTTTACATTTGTTACTTCATTTACTTTTCCTAAAGAAAGGGCAAGACCACTGAAATGATTAAAATTGTTATTCTGAAGGAAACATATAAGCATATAAGCAAATTGACCACATAAAAATTCAATAGACTTAATTTCCAAACAATAAAATTACCAGCTATGCAATTTTTCCAAGTTCTCTAAACCTGTATGTTATTTAGATTGTTTTAAAATATTTATACACAATACTGAATAAGCTTCTGATTGAATAGGTACAAGTATGGTAAAGTCTTCCATCATTCAGTACTTAGACAGCGGGCAAGAGAGACTTACAAATGCATATTCTATTCTTAAAAGAAAACAAAATGCAATTTTGGCACAAAGCCTTAAGGCATCACATCAGTAACAGGAGCACAAAGTCTGACATTACAAAAAATTTCTTTTCCATTTCTCAACGTTTCTGGAAAAAACAAGCAACTAACTGTTAGTGACATAATGCCAGCACAAGCTGTCTCTTGGTTCTTTCTTTTGCTTTTGCTTTAATACTTCACATTGCTGCTCATAACAGTTTACAAGTCTGCTCTTTCCAACTCCTTTACTTTTAATGAGACAGACTCCTTCCATAAGGTTTTCACTGATACCAGAGGCAAATGCATCCAAACACATACACTTCTCTAAAGACAGCCAAGCATCCTGCCTCCTGGGTAACAGGCTTTTGGTCTGGGCTACTATTGTCTTAACTGGCGAGACAAATTAAGTAGGATCAGTTTCGATTTCACCTAAGCAATCAAAGCTAGTAGGGGTGGGGCAGATGGATGATAGCAAAGAATCTATGCAAATATTTCTACAAGTAATTAGCTATTATTATACTTTGAGTATTAGAATACTGTTTCCTAATGAGCTTTCAATAAAAGTGGAAAATGCACAATTTTTTTGTAGATTAAGACGACATTACACACAAACTTTCCACACAGAAAATTCAAATATCCAGGAGTCTACCAATCAGAAATCTTAAGCTTCAAATCTTTACCCTCTGAACATAAAAATGTTAGGATAAGAAAACAGTATTTTTTACCTTACAAGGATTCTAGAAGTACATCTCAGTTTGTACAATTACTTAAGCTTTATGCAAAGAAAATGTTTTTCAGTGACAGTTGTCATAAATTAAACTGCAACACTGGCCAAGGCAACTATAAGTAATGGTTCAGAGTAATGAATGAATGTGGAAAAAGATCCAAGTATCTCAAATTTTACCCAGTTTCTTAACAGAATCCCTGGCGGCATCCTCTTCCATTATAATTAACCAGTGAAAACAGGAACTATGCACACCATAACAACCCTGGAACACCTACAGAAAATCCTTTTACTACTTCCCCACATAAGCGAAGTATTTTTAGCTTCTTTCAAATAAAGTTGCAGCGAATAAAAGGAAAGCCAGCATCATATGATATGCTAGCTCTCTGCTTAACATATGAAGTGTTTTGAACTCCGTTGTAGCTAACGGATTACAGGATTAAACAGAAAAAGAGAGTAGTCTAATTTTACCACATATATGAAATCAGTACATGTTTAATGTCATATGTAGTGACTTCTCAAGTCCTTCCACACCAATGCTTGTTTGGATTTCAAGTAGCAACAAACTGTTGCAAGACTCAGATCATCAAAAGATATGACTTCTACCTTAGAAAAACAGACAGACCCAATGACATAGTTCCCTTCCTTATATACCAACAAATTCAGAGACCCATGGCATATGCAAAGCAGATGTTCTTGGTGTAGCATATAAACACGCATGATATTTCCATTAGGGCATATCCATATGAGGTGACTGACTGGAAGACAGGACAGTGCTGACTAGAAATCATGCAAGTTCTGAACTACTCTCAGTGTTTACATCAGGAAATCACATTTTAATTTTGGCAGATGATACTGGAATATGCCTGCTTTACATACGTGTTTTCTCTCCGTAGCCTTCAGAGATTTTGCTGCGTAGTAAAAGAGTTGGGTTCCACACAGTGCTACCCAGTATTTTGTCCAAGATGCTACCTAAAGAGAAAAGAGAAAAAAACAACAGTGCAACAGATAAGTGAAATGTTTCGTAATATTGAGCTGTAAAATAGCAGGCATCATCCTGCAAGAACATGACAGCACTAACTGTCCAACCAAACCATCAGCCATGTTTCCAAAGCTGCTGTTTCTAGTTGTTCGTGTAGGCCTATGAATGCATTAAAAATCTAGAAAGCAGAAAGAACATGTGCCTTTCCTCACTAATCTGAGAAAAATTTTCTGCATTTTACTCTATACTTTCTGCAACCCTTATTGAAGGCTTCATTCAGTTACAGTACATTTGTCCCTCTTCTTTTCTATTTTATGTACTGCCATAAGGTATCCCCCATTGTCATGAATATGTATTTTGATTTATAATTCATAATCAAGCATTTGCAATGCAAATGCTAAGGGTTATTACCTCTTGATAAATTGTTATGATCCACCTACCTTTCAGGAAGACAAAACATGCTCCTCTCTTTCAAAGTTATCAGTAATTGTAAGAAATTTTATGTAGCATTACACTTCTCTTCTACTCCCTAGATTACGGGTACAGCCTTATAAACTGAATAAATCCACCAAACAGAAGAATGCAAACTCTAGCAGTGACCCTAAGCTTTAATCAGCAAGGCAGAGGAGGTTTCAGACACTTGAATTAGTTGCACAATGGCCATTTTATTGTATTTATAACTGGACAAAGGAAGAGGGTGAGAAAATGAATTAAAAATCTTACTGTAGGTTTTTTGCCTTCTTTCAACAAAGTCTTCCTCCTGAGAACACCTTGAATAGTAACTGCTCCTGGATACAAATGAACAGCCAAATCTTCAGATTCTAGGGAGCTGAAAGGAGCATATGAAGATTTGTGTGAAAAAATATCTTTCCTGAAGTAGTTTTCCAATCATTACTACAAACTAATGCAAACATCTGTATTTTAATTTAGAAATGTCAACTTTTTATTTATTGGACTTCATCGTGGAAAAAGACTTCGGCTGTTACAAGGAATTGCTGTTGTGGAATTTACACTCACAAGCAAAAGTGATCAGAAAAATTAATTAGCCAAGCAGGTAATCCTTAATTAAAAAAAATTAAGACTGAAGACACAACTGAAATACAAGAACAATTAATTTTAAAAAGCAAACATTTGAAGTACATTCATACAGTTGCTGTATGTGTTAAAACCTCTCCTTCAGCCCTTGCAAGAAAGATTGAGTATTTTTTTTGTTAGAAACACTGGAATCATTAGCACATCAAAAACAAAGCATAGCTCAAACATGCACAATCTTTAAAATATCTGAAAGCAAGAAGAGCGGGCAGGAGCAGTAATAGAGTAGAAACCCGAACCACAGCTTTAAGGTGTTTTAATGCACCTGGTGCTCTACTAATCATCTACCCTATGTAGGATCTAAGAGTAATGGGCCAAAACAAATGCCAGGTACAGCACTGTGAAAAGAAAACTTAGCCTTATTAAAATTATGAAGCTGACTGGCTTACAAAACACTTTCAATCTGAAAAAAATTACAACAGGAATTATTTCAGTAAATGTCAATCAGAGCATATAACTAAATTGCTGAACCTAGCAGCTTTCTAGAAAAGCCAAGAAATAGAACAGCGCCTGAAACTCATTTTGAAGCCAGGATTTGCTGTTTCATCCATCCTAACATTCATGAACGTTCAAAGTAAACTGGAAATCTAGCAAACATTTTCATTGCAGCACCTACTGAAGATGATGATATGGAGACAATTTTGGACATTGATAGATGTAAACATGAGTTTAACAGAGTGAGACAATGCTTGCTTCTTAACATGAAAAAAGTTTCACAGTTAACGGCCATCTCTTTCCCAACTACAGTGCCACACAGCTGGAGACAGAATTTGTATTTTAACTAATCAGAATAATCAGTTATATTACTCTGTCAGCTTGCAAATAATACAATATATAATAAATTAGGGCCAATTTTAATGTGTTACTCATTTTAGCCATATCTCTGATTTCAGGGAAGAGGGGAAAAGAAATTCAATACAGAACTGCCAGCAAAGAAAACATCTTGAATGCCATCCATTAGCACAAGCAGCAGCTTTGTTGTCCACATGAGAACTATCAACACTGCTACACAGTGGCAGGCAGTTAAAAAGCTACCTCTGGTAAAACATCTTTAAGCCTTGATACAAAGATCCAATGGTTCAGAATTTGGATTTGCAGACCAGAATGAACAAAAGCCCTTCTGGTGATACAGATTAAGTCATAGAAGAGGAAAGCTTTAAGTCTGAAGAGAAAGGTCTCTACCTTTATTTTGACATGTAAGTTAGAAAGTTGACATCAGAAAACACCCACTTAATTATTAAACCAAACCAAATCACCAACACCAGAGGGAAAGTTTGACACCTCTGTGTGCAGTGGGGATTGTACCTGCTGGCCTTCATGTGGCCTCGATAGCCATTTCGTGACACTCTTGTCCCCGGACCGAGAGAATGGTACAACCTGTTCCTGTTGGATTCCATTATAAATTGTACACATTACATATACTTTTATTCACACAAATAGCACGACTGCTAAAACAGCATAGTATTTTTTTTGGTGTGCATATCACAAAGCCACTTCTTCCACATAAGAAACAGGATAATTTTAACTAGAAAAATGCATGAAGGGGTAGATAACATGTTTTTTTATTTCATCAGATGTTCTCTTTGTCAGAACTCGTAATACTGAAGTGTTTCATTGGCACTAAAGAATAATACATTTTGAGAGCAAAGTCTACATTTAGTTCTTAGAGATTAAATCAGTGTAAAAGAACCATATTAATAAAACTTGTCTTTAAATTCTGACTTTAGATGTTACTACAGAAGAAAATGGTTTCAACTTCTGTGAGTATGCACACACACAAGCTGTTGGGCTGAAAGGAAGCAAAAGCACTATCAAAATATGCCTGACACTGTTTAAAATACTGTTTTATTAAGTAACATTGAAATAAGCTAAGCAGTATTTAAATTCTCCAGTTCATATAAGCTTTAAACTTTACCGACAAGCTTCACATTTTAGAGTCCTTAACCTGATCTATACTGTTATCCCTAGCCAGGACTTGTGTTCTAGACCTGCCTTTTGAATACTGCTTTGCTTCATTGAACCTTGTTTTTCTGGATCAGATCCCTTAGTCAACTGAATTCCATCTAAGTCAATAGAAGCATAGGCACTTTGTCCTCACCTCCTATTTTTTATCCGTTTTTCTAGTTGCTTGTATTATGCTGAGAGATTGAAAATCAGCTCTAATGCTGCAGAAGCTGGCAGTTAAGTACAAGCCTATGAGAATTTTACAGGCAAAATCTCCTACATAGTATAAATCTAACAATCTGTCACCTGTGAGAGGGGCTTTGCATTAGCTGGAAAGCTGCTTATATATGGACAGGGCAGCATTTCTCAGAATGGGAAACCTAAACAAGTAGCATTGTCATGTTTCAATCTGAAATCAGAATAGCATATAGCAGGCAAACAAAACAGGCTTAAAGAAGGGATACAGTAAAGGTCAGCAGCATTAAACAAGAAGAATGGGGGAAACTGTAATTGAGCTGTACATTTATGTGTACGTATCTTTTGCATGCAAATGAAATACGTTTTCTTCTTACCTTTAAGCTTGTTTTTTTGCATAACAAGGAGGCTATCACTCTTGGATTCGAGCTATTTCAGGGAAGTCTATTCAGAGACACTCAGGATGACAACCAATGAGACTGAAGTGCCACTTAGTATACTGCCCTTAACATGATATAACTGTCAGAACGTGGAATTAAAGTCCTTCAAGTAATTTTGATTAGCCTAAAGGGACACACCAATGCTGAAAGCTCTTTCTCAAGTTTCAAACTAAGTTTCTGTTGCACTTCAAAACAATCATTGACTCTAGTCCTCATCCCTTCTGCATTTCCCAGTTACAAACAACAGGAGGGCCAGGAAAACCAAGAATATTTGTTACAATTCCTTCTGTTACCTGGGGAATCTGTGTGTGGAGTATCTAATTTCTTCCTGTTAAGCATATGATGCAGATTTAAGCTGTCCTACCCAAAGATCGTGTTCCTAAATCACTGGGAAATACTTAATTCCCACTCACACTACATAGGAAGTAGTCATTAATAACACTGGATGTATCCCAATTTTGCCAGTAACTGTTAATTCCAGACAACTAATGCTTCTCCCTCACTTAAAGACTCTTTTGTAAGAATGGAAACCCACTGTACAGATCAAAACTAGAGAGACACCCTCTCTAGTTATCTTAATTTTGACATTTGCATGTCAGTGTATTAACTATTAAATTCCAAAACATGCTTCATCATCTTATAAACCAAGGAACAAACACAAGGTTGCTGCGTATCTCTAGGAATTTCACACATGATGTTTTGAATGTCTGTAAGGAACCCAATCCCTCTCCTTGGAAGCAGGCAAGAGAACTCACCCTGAAAAACATGCAACTTCAGAGTTCTCAAAGAGCTCTCTCAGGAGAGAAGAAAGTACTTCAGGCAAGTGGAATTTGGAGGAGGAGGAGGAATCTTCTGACATAATTGTTTGACATGGAGCAAACCTTTTAACTGGGGGGAGTCTGGGCCAGCCAGTTCTCATTAGGACAGGGATGGAAAAACCTCTGCTTTGTCTCAGAAGTCCACACAACAATTCTGGAGAGTGTTACCATGAGCTTAAGCCTGAGGCTTACTAAAATTTAAGTTTCTTATGCTACTCGGGGTAAAAGCACTCAGTTCACCATTTTGTCTAAGGCTTCTCCACAGAACTTTTTAGCTTTGAGAAATAACCTGAACTTGATTAATTCCAAAAGGCAGCAGGGAAGGAAAAGCAAGAAAACCTTTTGAATGTTGCAGGTTGCACCACAGAGCACATATAAGTTAGAGATTTTCTTTCTGACCTGATTTTCTTTCTATGCTCATGTGGAATGTTCTTATTGCTTACATAATGGAATCACAAGAGCATTTCCTCATGTATGTAATCATATTTATAGCATGAAATATCAGAGAGTTCACCTTTGGCACAGAGAGATTTTTCAAATATTTCTTCCAAAAAGTAACACAGAACTTCAACTGCTTCAATGAATTCAAGCAAAATATAAGGTTTGTGGTAACAGTTCCTGACTATAAGGAGAAGTTCTTTGACAAAAATTTCTACAAAACATGTCTTCAAAGCATAGTAGAAAAAGTCATCCATGGCAACTCTGAAGCTGATGGATTACCTGAAACTGAGTTATAGAAGCAAACTACGCACTGTATTGCGCATCTGACTCAGCTGTGGGAAGATGAAATTTCCACCTTTTTTACTGTATTAAACTACAGCTGTTAGTCTTTTTCCACACTGCCAAATACAACATGGGAAAGGATTGAAGTGGCCAGTGTCACCTGAGTATTTGCAAGTATTGGATAAGGAGCAAGATGTTAATTCTGGACCACAAAATCAGACATTAGCAAGGGGCATTTTTGTGTTTTCCCATGTAACACAAGGGCAAGTAACAATGAAGTGAAGAGCAGATGAGAGAGACAAAACAGGTGATAATGTCCATGACAAGAACAAAGGGACCAAGAATGGATGAAATATCTCAGGGAAAGTGAAAATGAAAACCAGATAGGTCACATAAATAGCATACACAGGATATACAAATATATAAAACCAGAAAAATAATTTGGTGTTTAATGGTATTCTGGTTGAGCTATTTAGAAGAATGTGTGTAATGAGTAAGCACCCAATTAGACAAAAGCCCTATTAACTACTAGTGAGCAGAAGGTACTTCTCTGCTGCTTTAACAGATCCAGTGAATTTACTACAGTTTATTAATATTCTCACATACGGAAGATCTCTAGATCACTAAAATAAAGCATCATTTTCAGGACTGAGTGAAAGATTGTAAATAACAATGTCTGAATAGAGAAATGCAGGTTTTGAGTGGCAGCTTTTCTTACCTTTCAAATGCTGGCCAGGAAGTCTCTTCACTGAGTTCAGAACCATCGCTGCTACCTTGAAAAAGATAAGAATGAATGATACTTTATTTCATCATCTACAATCCATCTATTTCAATTATGTCTGTTTCTCCTCAGAATATTTAAGATTAGATGTGTAAAAAATACCTCACTAAAATACTACAATGAAAATACTTTGTGATTTGCTTCAGGAATTTCACATAAACTGAGGTAGAGGTTTGAAGGGACAGGGTCGAAGTGCACATTAAGAAGTTGAAGAAAAGGAGTGCTAATAAATGGGAAAGGCATTTTCAAAATTTAAAGAACACCCTAAACGTGGATTTGTCCCATTAACACAACAAGCAGTTAAAAAGAAAGGTCACTTATTTAAATAATTCCTTACGAAGTCATACATGGTCATGACGCAGAGGTGCAAATTTGCAGTAGTGCAAACTCATTGCTGAATCTCCAATACATTAGAAGGCTTTGCTGATTTGAGAAGCCTTAAACAACTTTTAAAGCTATCTCCCACTTAGTATATCAGATCACAACAGTATTTTTTCCTTCTGTGCTTCACAAAGTAATCCAATGTTACCTCAAGTATTTTATTTTAAACACTGAAAGAGGAGGAAAAACACAAAATCCAAATATCTGATGCATCCGCTCATGGCAGGCCCATAAATAACATACTAACTTTATAATTACAGTAAATCCTATCAGCCTGAAAATTAGTATTTAAATACAGACACAAGGTAGTGTTATCTGTAATGTTAAAAATCAGTAAATATATATCAGTACAGAAATACCGTTAACAGAACTCAGTAACTTCAGTTACTAACTGTACTATAAACAATGTTCAAGCTGTTGTCTTGCTGGCTCTTCACCTTTCAGACCAGAGCAGCTTCCCATGCCAGCTACCATCCTTGCCCTCCACTTCAAGCCAACATGTTTTTGGCTCCAGACAACCCCAACTCCTCAGTTTCAGACTAATTCAATGCCAGTCTAAAGCCCACCTTTTGGCACACTAACTTTACAGCTTGTTTGCTCTGCCTCCTGAATACCCATATATAAAAGAAAGAATTGATTTACAATGATTTTCAGACAAATTAAAAAAAAAAAAATCTGAATCAATGCAGCTTACTTAAGGGTTACCACAGAGAAACAAAGGCTGAAAATGGGAACAAGTTTCCTGTAATTTTACACAGAAAATCAGCAGGGAACAGTGGTGCCCTGAAGAATAAAGCTAATCTGTACAAAGGTAAGTCTGGATATCCACTGAGTAAACAGAGAGTAAAGATAGAGGCAATAAAAGTTCACACACAGCAGGGGTAATTCCAGCCAAGAGCCATGAAAATCTCAGCATGGACTGAAGTTCTCTCTGTGCAAAATCCAAGAGAAAATACATGCCTTTTTCTGCCAGCCAATTCAACTTAAGATACCTCTTTTCCAAACATTAGCTCAACATCCTCATATTAATATGATCTCTAAGGGATACTAGATAAATTGGTCTCAGCTTATCCTGAACTTTTCCTAAAGGAAGGTCCTAACCTGGTTCACACTAACATTACAGTAAAAGGGACTTGTATAGTGGAAGAAGCTGAGACACATAAAAACGATGTTCCGGAGGAGCTACTGGCACCTAAGCTAGGCATAAAGGTCTGCAAGAAGGGGAGGTGACTCAACAGGTGACTAATTATTTTCCAGAAGCGTCTTTAAGATTTTAGTAGTTACATTCTCTGATCCTTAAGCATTCAACTGCTTAAAAGGTTACAGCAGCAGGTAGCTTGCCCATAAAAGAATTATACTTCTGTGACTTATACTGTAGCTGCGAGGACAACATATCAAAGAGCCACAGTTACTACAGTTGAGTGACTTCACTGAATGTTACTTCAAGTGACTGTCTGCACAAATTTAATCTATCAGCAAACAGTCATTCTGGTGCCACAAGGCAGGTAAGTAAAAAGTGACTATAAAAATAATCAAAAGTTCTGTCCAGCACAGTTTACATCCAACCTACACCATGGAAAAGTAAGCGAATGTGTGGACTGAACTCCACATTGTTCTACACACTTTTACACAGGAATACCACCAGACAGATCATGAAGTATCCCAGGCAAAACTGGAGTAACCAGTTGGAGTAACCTATTCAGATGGAACCTGCTGTTACAGTAGAAGTCTTTGCAAAATCCCAAAAAAAAAAGCTTTTAGTTTCCTGGAAGAAACAACTGTCACTTAATATTTTCAGCAAATTCTACATCCACATCACAGTGAAAAGCTCAATGATTTATTTCATCCAAACAAAAACACAGCTGCACTCTCTGTAAGGCAATATACAAAGTTTCTTCAAATAAACAAGTAACATGGTTTGGGGATGAAGAGACAGAATCAGATGTAACAGAATTCAGAGACAACTTCAAGCAGGTATTTTGGGTAAGACTCCCAGCTGACTGCCTTTGAGGAAGACTGTTTATATCTTATAGTAAGATCCTAAAGTACTGTAATCCTTTTAGCAGGTGGAATGACAATTAGGAAGGTAGGTTTCAAGTATGATGATTTCTCAAGAAAGGGAATCCAGCATCCTGGACTGTTGTGAAGACAAGAGTGAGTTTCCTGAGCCATCTAAACACCAAGGAGCACAAATGAGAGAACAGCATGAATAGGAAGTGAGTAACTGATGCTATATCAGGTGCAGTTGCATCAAACTAAGGCACAGACTGCATTATTCTAAGCAAATGTAATAGCCCAGTATGGCAGGTCCTGGACTGTTTCTAAGAAGGCCTGATCCAGACCTGTCCAAATAGACAGTCTCTCCTATTTGTTTCTATAGGTTAGCCTACTTACGAATTTTGTAATAATTCTGGCTTGAAGAGATCTTGGGAGGTCATCTGGTCCAACATTCTAGTCAAGACAAACCTAACTTCATGATCAGATTGTTGAGGGCCTCATCTAGTCATGTTCTTCAAGGAGGCAGAGTCTACAGTCTCTCTGAGCAACCTGTTACTGTGTTTCACAACCTGCATGTGAAAAAAGTTTTCCTTGCACGTAATTGAAATTTTCCTTGTTGCTACTTGGAGCAGTCTGTCCTGCAAAATGGTGCAGTAATTCCTGTTTACCCAGTCATCCAGCCAACGCTATTAGGGACACTTAGCATCTTATTTCCTTATTACCGCATAGATTTAGCTTTATTTCAACAGGAAGTGCAACTTTAATATGACTAGAGCTCTACTTGATTGAGGCCCATGTGATAGAAACCCACATAATTAGAACCCCCTAACAATACTGTATTATGAAGTAAATTTTTATATTTAAAGTAGGCAGATATGTTAAAATTTTATCTGAAATGACATTTTTATGGCAACTATATTAGCTGTGCTAAGAAAGTAATATTTCAAACACTGTACTAAGTACTCTACAGAAAGATTTAAATGCTAGTGTTGCTTTTTAAAAATGCAAAACAATCTAGAGCAAAAGAGCTGAAATGTCATCTTTCAGAAAGTGATAATCCTTGTTACAGTATCAGTACAGTTACAAAAGTTAAACAGATTTGGGGGATTCATAAACAAAAAGTTTCATTTAAAAAGTTTAATCTATACACAAATTGCCAATTACAATTTTAAAAGCAATGTTAATTTGGAAAAAAGTGGGCCAAACATCACAGCTATTGATTTAACATTTATATTGATGCCTATACGGTCTTAAAAAAAATGTAACAAAAACCTGGAGAAGGTTGAATTTTAGCATTTGACTAGCCCTCTAACATCTATATAGAACTTGATTTAACATTTATATTGATGCACATACAGGTCTTAAAAAAATGTAACAAAAACCTGGAGAAGGTTGAATTTTAGCATTTGACTAGCCCTCTAACATCTATATAGAACATCTCTAACAGGATTTTTTAGATTCTAAAAAGCTCTAGGAGACTTTTTGCACAACAAAAGTTCTGATACTAAAAAAACCCCCTTTCCCGAAAAACAAAAGAATATACATTACATCCCTTCCTCCAAAACAAAACGGAGGTGAAAGGAACTGTTTTTAACTTAATAAAAGTTAGATGTCTAGCCAAATTCTGTTTAAACATTAAGTGCACTATTTGACTATCACCTCAACTGGAAATATTTCATTCATTCACTACTTCAAAAATATATCACCTTCTTAAATTCTTCTCAAGTATGTACTCAATATTTGAGTTTTTCCAACAACCTCAAGCAGGTCTTCAGGTTAAACTTAATAACAAATCCTAGGTAGTATAAGTCCTTTCTATTAAGTAATGTTCTACACAAGTTTTGGCTTTACGTAAGAAGCCACTTGACACAAACCACTATCTTCCTAGTTTTCTTTATTGCTAATAAAATTAAAAATTTCTTGTACAGGATTAAAAAAAAAGTATCAGAGTTGTGTTTACCTTTACTACATAACATGAAGGCTTTTTCCTATCTTAGGAATAACAGCAATTGGCAAAATGTTTTTTCGCTAACTGTGCTGATTGATGATTATCTGAGAAGTTTCAGGATTGTTACACAGAGCTCTAGTACTGCAGCTGAATACAGACATGAATTTTCTGTTCGCATTTGTAGATGTGCATATACATATGCCTATGCTACAGCCACACAAACAGTGTGAGGCTAGGTTCCTAGTTATGTGATAGGGAATGCCTATACCACTGCATACCCATTCCCCCCTGGTCACGGCATCCACTCATTGCTGAAAGTCTGAGGATATTGAACATTTAACACAGGCTTCCTTTATCCAGAAGTTAGTCCCCAAAGTTAAACAGGTGTTAATATAAACAAACCAACCCCAAAGAGTTTAAAAAGTATTCAGACTAAAAATTCTTTCCCCTTCTCAAATCTGCAACTAACACTCTCATGGCTCCAGTTACACAGTGTTTCCAGAGCTCTAGTCACTATAGCCAATGACTGACCTGATAGAGCTTGAAATTCTAACATGAAAACACAAAAAATTGGTCAAGAGGCCTGAACATCAATTGCTGTAGCACAATACAGCCCAGCTAACATCATGGAGATGGACTCCATGCCCTAAAAGTTATGTTCTGCCTTGTTGAGTCTATGACCATACTGAAAATCCTCATATATATTTAACTAGTTCATTACCATTTAACTATTGTACAGTAAAGTTTAAATAGCTCAACTTTGGCTTGCTAGTTAACCAAACAAATGGCATGAAGACTGGCAAACTACTCAAGCAATATGATACCAGAGAATCGACACAAACTTTTAACACCGTCACTGATAATGAGTTTCATTGTGAAAAACTATCAAAAGCAAATAACCAAATGGATAAAGACGGGGCAGAAACAGGGGGTTTGTACAACTGCATTAATTGCAAAACACCCAGAGCACATGCTTTGGACCAAACAATACTAATAAGGATTGCGGAAGAAACGGGGTGCTAGAAGTCCTGTATATCCCTCTCCTCCTCTCAAATCCAGGTACCTACATGTGCATTTTTAACATACACATATTATACAGCTTTTATATTTACCCTATCACTAATAAAGTAGTAGTTCACAATAGCAAAACAGGGCATCCACATTTAGGGCAAGAGGCAGGCATCTATATACTCATTTAAATGGAATGTGTTGTGTGTTGTTGTGGTTTTTTTTTTTTTAATTTTTTTTTTGCCTGAAACCCTACCCGAACTTTGATCTTCTGATCCAGACTGCTGATGACTCAGAGTCCTAAACACCTGAACAGTATACTACAGAGTAAAGAATCAAACAAACATTGGCTGTGCAGAGTTCTTCCCTACTGTATAGGCTGCCAAAAACCTGAAAGTAAATGCATGTACTGTATACCTACACCTATACTTCATTTATTTAAAGAGAAATATAATCCCTTGTAGAATTCAAGTACTTCAAGATGGTGACTTAATAGAAGAATTCATTAAAATGCTGATATTCTTGTATGCATTTTATGCCAGTTTAGGTTTGAAAATGTACTGTTCTTACAAAGGCACTTTCTTAACATTAATTCACACTGATTTAAAATACCTTTCTTTGACTCTGCAGCATTAATTTCTCTGATTGCATTAGAATAAAGGCTCAAGTTATTGGAACACAAATGAAGGCAAATGTTCAAGAGCCTTAGTTTTTCCAGAGCTTTCATTCATATCATTGTAGATTAGGAAAAATAAGTGGAAAAAAAGAAATAGTTTGAGAAAGAAAACACTCTGAAGTTAGAACAGAATTTGCATCCAACACTGCCACAAACACAATCCATAAATGTGTTTTCTTTGAATTTTTAAACACCTAAAATTATTCTCAATTTCAGCCGAGTATTTCTGCGTTCACACGTCGGTATCTATTCTTAAGTGGTATACATGTGAGACTGCACCCTTAAAAAAAAAACCACAAAACACCTCCTAATGAAAATTACTTTGCATCCCATATGTTAGGTGCTGTAAGATGAGAAAAGCCACACAGAAGCTATATATGAAGAGGGGTCTATTTTACACTGTCCCTTTACCTGTACAGAATTATTTGAACAATTAGCCATTGTAAACAAATTCAGTTTCAGAAAAGAAATTCAGTAATGCAGCTAAGCCAAATCATAAGAAATGGTGGAAATCCAAAACTTCTGAGAACATTAATGAAGCAAGCTGAGCATTTCTGCAACAGTACTTAAGAGTACACTTAAGCAAGAAAAGAATACTTAAAAAGTATAAGAAAAATCAGGGAGTATTAGAAAACCATGTATTCTTAAAAAAAAATAAAATCTTATGAATAGAAGGACGTTTCATGCTATTTCAGAGTGGAACCATGATCTAGTAAAAGCATCTTAATTTATCCTACTTTTAGATGAGGAGGTGACAGTAGGCAAATACATGCAGGAGAACAGCTCGTAAGAGTGTGCAGGTGGTTCCTTCAACCCAGCCAAGAGCAATGCTTAGACCTCAGAAGGGCAAGCTCACTCTTTTGAAAGAGTGTATACAGTGACCTCATCAAAACGGAGGGATTGCAGAACAAAACTATCTTGTAGCTTTAAGGCTTACTGATGACAAGTAGTGGGGGTTCTCAATGAACTTTCACTGCAAAGTAAAAGCATCTGTCCCAATTTACTAAAAGCAGATATTCTGGATTGTCTGCACAAAACAGACATATTTTCAGCAGTATTCATCTGTCCGTATTTTCATGTGTTATCTGTCAAAAGTCTCTTTGCAGTCAACAGAAATAAAGCGGGGTTTTAAGGACAAAAGTCATATAACCTATTTTTAGCCACCCACCTAAGAATGAGATGAATCATATCCTTGAAGATCTTAATTCTCTATGTGATTATAAGGAGCTCCAAATGACTAGCTCAAATGCAGCTGTCTAAATTATGAACGTCTAAAACTTAGAAGAAACTATTTCCTCTTGTTACATTCCTGAATTCAAGAGAACATTTCCAACCTGATAGTGTATATATGACTGGTCAAGTGTTTCTTCCTTCCAATTAGGGTAGCCTTGGCACTGCTGTAAAAAGTTTTCTCACTTTTGTTCAGATAACAAACATCTATGTTATAAAGTAAAACGGCAACAGAACCAGATGTACATCTCTCTTACTCTAGCATAATATACGACCATCTGCTGATCACAGTCTCATAGTTCTAGGAACAAGAACTATTTTGATCCAAGCACAAGAAATTAATATAACGGGGGCTGTATCTTTTTTTTTTTTTTTTTAAGTTCTAGGTTTTTGCAGAATGAGTTGAATGTACACAACCAGCCTCCAGACCCTGAAATTAAGAAAAGAATCCAATAGAGATCTCTGACCATGGCTGTCCTGTTACAGATAGGCCTATTTTCAGGAAATCCCATACCTGGGTCACTTTCTGCATTGCTTCTGCTTTAGGAATCATTCATTGCAAAGAATAATACCCACTTAGTGTATCCTTCATATCTGAAAGATTACATTGACGTAAAAATTTTGGTATGCTATGCACTATTCCCAGAATGGTTCAGTCTTTCCCAGCACAACACAATCAAAATTGTCCATCATCACTTGAATGTGTGTTTTTAGTTCAGACACACGCACTGCTGGATTAACTGCTCAGTTTTAGTATGCTTATATGCAGAACAGAATTTCAACCAGCCATGAATCTCAAACCTAGTGATGCTCTAACTGATCTCTATCACAGATTGAAAGCTTCTATCACAGGGATAACTGAAAAAATCCAACTGGAAGAGTTCTGATGTATCTAAAGAAGTTGGTGTGTTCACCAGTAGAAAAAGAAACAGTACTCTGATGAATCTTCATAACATGTCTATAAATTGCTTTACTGAATTGTAAATGGAGTACAGTAATAGTAATCTGTTAACAGCAAAGGCAACTCAGACACGAGGCCTGATAAGAAAATGCATGAATTCGCATGCTCTAACAATTTAGATAAAGCATTGTTAACGGTACAGTGCTGCATCCTATAGACACTGGTGTTACATTGCTCCTTTTTTGATATTTGATGCAGAGGCAGATTATATCAGATCCTCTAATACGAAAGGACTGGAAAGGTCTGAACACCTCTGAGCCCTCAAAACACGAGTGATTTAAAGTAGTATTACAGTCATCTTTAAGGTCACATTCAAGGTGCTGGCATATCAGAAATACTGTCCTTGTTTTGAAGAGGGATCATTTATCCAAAAAGTTAAGTCCTATATAGGCTTATATCTAAGAAAAGGTAGTCCTGTTTCTAGGGCAACAAGTTTAAATCCACGTTTATGGGCAAGGTGAGGAATAACACTCTTTTCAGTACACACATTCAGAAGAAGTTTTCTTGACCGTCTTTTGAAGTTGTGTTGTAGAATACTGTAAACCTCCTCTCTGCTGCAGTGACTGTACTATTTCCAAGTACTGAGTAAACAGACTACTTTAAACATGATGGAGGAACTTAGCAGCTTCAATCAACTTCCTTAAACCCTGCTGAAGCAGCAGTACAGAATGCCAGACAACTTACATTTCCAAGAATTCTTCAGTAATAGATACTGCGAGCCTCCAGAACTTACTCTCTTCCTCCATACGTATTTCTAGCACCTCTACTGATCTTTTGTGTCACTGAAATTTTCATCATCAAGAAGCAGCAAAAATAACAATGATGCTAGACTGTCAAAACAGTGATAAAACTAAAGTATCTGAGTATGGGAAGGCTGGAGGTGGAAGAGAATGGGAGAGGGGAAGTTCTAACCACAAATGCTGATCTTACAAAAAATGCATAAGGTTGCTGTTTTACAAGTGATTTAGAACAGTCTTCTAAAGTGGCAATTTTGTTCCAACTTGTAAGGTTAACTACATCAAGTCGATAAGGTCATGCCTGAGCTAAGCAAGAGAACAGAGTTGAAAAATTCAGAGATGAGACAAGGTAGGAAAACCCTGTATTCTCCAAAATATCTAGATGGTGACTGGTTCTTCATTGTACCTCATGAAAAACTGCTTGTCAGCTTTGGCAAACCTTACCTGGTAGGCTCTAATGGAGGTAAATAAATAATTTACCCTGGAAAAAAGGATCAACTGCAGAGAAGTTTCTTAGACACTTAGAAAACATCAGTAAAAAACTGCACTGAGAAAAGGGCAATACTACATCTCTACAAAGGTGACAAAAGTTTGGTTCGCCTGTACTGTGCAATCCCCGAGAACGCTAGCTATCTGTACGCTGATAAGAAGTACCATTCCTGCTGGATGATTTTGAAATGGCAAACTTTGCCACAGCAGAGAACCTGTAGAAAACAGAGACAGGCAATGCACATTTAATAGTGGAAGCTGTCTGATGCGAACAGGTTCAAACTACTTTGATCTAAGCTAGTTCCACAGATTTACTTATTAACATATTTTTTTAAATTATTGCCTCTAGATATTTGACTTTTTCCACATGAAAAATATATTTAATGTTTGCTCAGAATATGGCCTTCTCCACGAAAATACAGGAACAGCTCCTGAAAAAAAAGTATAATTTGAAACTGTGTGACCTTATTTGTCTCCATGAAGGCTAAAAAGCAAAACTGTTTTTTAAAATTAAGTTATCCAAAGAAATGCGTAACACTACAAAAATCTTTTATTACCATAAATGCATAAAAACTGAACACCGCTGAATTCTATCAAGCTAATAATTTTGAGAAAAAGAACTGCGATAGAGGTTCCATTTCTCAACCCTGGCTGCAGTTAGGTGGATCTGAGAGGCACTTGCCCTGCCCTCCCTCCACTTTAAGGATCTGTGCGTAACAGGAAAAAAGAGCAACTGCCATCACATAAGGAACTCATGAAGCAGAAGTTCTCAAAAGAAGAATACCCTAAATATTTGAAGATAAATAACTTAACAAAATGAAATAGATTCTGACATTTTGAAGTATCTGAAAGTTAAAATGCTATCTATTGACAAAAGTCAGGAGTATTTAGAAATTATGCTCTTAAAGGCTGTCAGCAATTTACAGTTCTCACTGTCAATTCGATATGGCATTTTCAATAGAAATCCTACCACAAGACATTTTTTATTTGGATTGATTTAGCAGGGGAAAAAAGAGAATGGGAAATGGTGCCCTGCACTTCCCTCCACCCTCATCAAGGAAAAGGAGGAGTATCAGAGGTTGTATCTTTAGAGGGGATTAAAAAAAAAAAAAAAATTGTGCTTTTTTACAATTTGTCAGTTCATGCTGTATAAATCATGCTGCCCTTCACCTACGTTTTTCAAATTTGTTCTAAAATAGAATTGGTATTTTAGAATAGTACTGCTGCTTGTACAATCGCCAACTAATCATGCTAAAATCTTTATTAAAAGACCAGGTACTGCACAGGTACGTTTACAGTTCCTACCTATTGAAATTCCACTAGAAAGGGTGGAGCTTTCTGCCTGCCCTCGGGATGGGACATGAGGCTCCATGACGCTGTCATCCAGTAGGTGCCTTGGGCCTGCATTGGGGAATGTTGCGCTTTTAAATTCAGCCGTATTCATTTTGTGTATGAAACTAGAAATGAACAAGGATAAAATTGTTACAACATGATCTTTGATACATTTCAAAAGTTGTTGCTTTAACATCCTGAAGGATTGCATACAGTGTGTTCCGAATACCAAACTAAATCATGGCTCAATTCATAAGCAATTGTACACAAACTATACTATCTATAGGAATTGCTAGTCTTAAAACTGCACAGCACTCTTGGAGCAAAGAGAAAGTCAGGAGTACTTTAAAAATTGCTTTCAATATCCTAAGGTATTTTTGTCTTACTATAACACTTACATAATTGAACTTTAGAATTGCATTCTAGCTCACTAAAGGTAAACTTACACAATATAAGCTAAGAGATGAATTACTCAATAGCTATAATCTTGCATTTTGAAAAGATAGGAAGGGAATTGATGATATAATGATCAAGATACTAATTAGAATTACACCTATATAGAAAAAACCTGAAGCCATTACTATACAAAGTTATATGAAGGTCTACAAAGGAAGTCTCACTATAAAAATATCAATAAAGCAACTATTTCAGTTTGAATCTCAAAGAATTAACATGGACATTGAGTTGCTGTAAGTGATAGTTTTGTCATTCATAAAGAGCCTATTTTGGCTAACGCATTGGCTATTCTTATCATCGTGAACAGCTGCAGTCTTCCTATTTTGACTAATTCTCTTTGGTTGGGATACTACCATTATAGTTCTGAGCTTGCTTTCTTGCCACAAATTGGTCTCTAAGTATTGTGTACAAATGATGCTACTTCGTAAAAGCAAAGCTTTTGTATTGAAAGACGATACATCACAAAGCTTAGGGTTT
Source organism: Aptenodytes forsteri (assembly GCF_000699145.1). Taxonomy (NCBI): domain Eukaryota; kingdom Metazoa; phylum Chordata; class Aves; order Sphenisciformes; family Spheniscidae; genus Aptenodytes; species Aptenodytes forsteri. The sequence goes on along the minus strand of NW_008795025.1, from coordinate 2,886,032 downwards.
TCAGGTTAAATAAAATGCTGACTTGTATCCCAGACTGTGACATTTCCTATGTCCATGTGGTATCAGGTTCCTAGGTGAAGGGGGTGTTGGTGGTAGCAAGACTCCTTCAGCTGCAACATTTTTCCGTCCACTTTGTGGAGATGCTCCAACTTCAGAGCCTGGGATCAAAAAAAGACATTACTCCCGAGCAACTTTAGAATTACTCTCAGGGTTACTTCTCAGAAAACCGTGGAAGAGTTGCACAAAACTTCCTAAAGTCAATTTGTACAAGATAGTCTGTAATAAAACTCATTGATATACTCATATTGATAATTAAAAAACCTGTACTTTGGGTTTTTTGCACAGGATTAAAAATAAACACACTTATTTCAAATAGACCATCTAGTTACAAGTATTTTGTAAGTCCTAAAGGTTGCTGCATTAGCTACTACATTAGCATTAAACAGGTCCCACTGATCCTATGTTTTGAAACTCCTGCCTTCAACCACTTTGGGCATTGATCAAAAATAATGTACATTTTTGGAAGCATATTATACCATGAGAAGTTTAGATGAAGGCCCTTCTGTCTAGAAGCAACAAAGAACAAATATTTAATAGCTCTTCACCCCAAATGACACTAACAAGTTAGTGCCACAATACAAACAAGAACCTAGAAACTGACTCAATTCCATGAAAGATTTTCTTTACAGATTACCTTTAGACTTTTTATTACAAATATACAGTGTTTATACTTCACACTTCTTTATGAGCCTCAGGCAAATATTTTTCCGTGTTCACAACTCAAAAATAATGCATTTGACAACCTCAAGTCTTCTCACATTTATTAAACATTTACCTACTAAATCTTCTCTGGAAGCAGCAGAGTGGGGGGTGCTGGTCCCTGGTTCTATCTTTAATGAAAGTCTGCATTAAAGAAGCATTAAAAATTACTTTATCAGGAAATAGAAGCATAGAAAAGTAACTTTCTGAAAATTTTTTTTTTTTAAATTTACAATTGAAAGCTGCCTGTTTCTACAATTGCAGGAAACACTATAAAGTTAATACAAACCGTGCATAGTTATCTTTAGCACACGCTATTTCCAAACATTCTTTTTTAATTTTTTTGGATGAAAAAAACCCCTACTACTGCAACAGGGCCCAGGATTCAAAAAATGACATGCTAGGGCATAATGTTGTAAATGAGTCTATTGCTTTGGCTCATATAGACTAGGACAGGTTTGCAATACTATGCTGAAGGAGGACCAGACTCAACAGCAAAACCTTGGCTACAGCACAGCCCTGCAACCTCTTCTGCATCAGAGAGCCTGACGCAGCTGGCACAGCCAGCCACGAGCAGCCAAACAGCTACCAGTTGCCATTTTCGCCTTCTGTGAGCAAAAGCTCAACGTGAGCTGTTAACAAGGTGTGGCAAAGTCACACTGTGGAAGGAGCAGGGGAAGAGGACATTGCTCTGCTTGGCACCATCCTCCAGGGAAAGCACAGCCACACATAAGCCAGGACCTACACGGCCCTGGGACTGCTAGCAGATACATGAAACTCAGTGATACCACCGCTACTCTAGCATAAAAACCGGGAAGAATAAAAAGCATACAACTGCTCCCCCCACCTTGGCTAAAATATTTATACTTACTACACTTCATATTTTAAATTTTTCTATAAAGTGCACTAGTGTGCCGGGCCAAGCCTTTTGTCTTTACTGGTCTAAAAGCCAAAATCCTTCTTTTGCGTTTCGGAAAATACATTATCAACTTGACTGCATCCAGAATTCAAGCTTTTTCTATAATAGGCACTTTTTAATGCCGTTTCCAACAGTACCACAAAGAGGGCAGACTCCAGGAGCAGAGAACTCCAGGAAAATCAAGCATATCTTGTCCACACAGTTTGCAGAACTAGAATCTTTGAAATTAGCAGGGTTGGAAAAGCATCTACTTAATTTTGGGGAGACAAAGTTTGAAATTTGACAGCTCCTCTCCCTTCCATCCCCAGACAGTTTAGCAATGATTCATTACAATTTTAAATTTTAATTTTTTAAAATAAAATTCTTTAGGAAGAAAAAACATGTATTCAAGTCACAATGGCTGTTCTCTAACTTCAGCCTTTTTGCAGACACCTTAGGGGATAAAAAGTAAATAGTCACTTATAGTAAGAATATACTCCTCCCCCATAAAAAGTTCAGTTTGGAGACGTACAAAACCCATAGGTGTAAAAACAGACTTTCTGAATAGCAGCCATGTTTCTGCATTACGTGCAATTGTCTCCATTCATTTCCCTGCTATCAAAATGTGGGTTGTACGGTATGAAGAGACTGTAGCTCCTTCAGCAATAAAATTCCCCACTAGTAGTGAGTCCTACCTAGTGAAGGCGGAGGAAGGTGGAACGTGGAATTCACAAAAACAATATGCCACTAAGAAGCAGACAGTGAAGTTAAGAAACTTGGGTTTGTTTTTTTTCCTTCCCTTCAAATGTTTGACCACAGAGCTTTACTCTCAGTGATAAGCAAGCAATACTTTCAAAATCAATCAAAAAATTTCAGCAAAAAGGTAAAGCCCGATGCTTGCACACGAACACGCAGAGAACAATTTACAAATATTAAAGATTGTAACACGTGAAGGGAAGCCAAGTGCCTCATTAACTGTTCCTTGACATAAACTGAAGGGTCCCCATTTGCTGTCTTTTAGTAGCCCTAACTTGGATTTACTAAATGGTAAACTGAATTTGTTCCTCTAGTGTGCATACCCCTCCCACCATTTGAATGTAGCTACACAAGCAACCAATTCAACACAACTGAGGTGACAAACTTCCAGGGTGGGCAGGATGGGAATGGGTGGGGAACGTCCTCAAGCAGATCAGCCAGTGAACAAGAACTTTCTTCATCTGCAACAGATTTGCTTTAGTTTTTTTCCTATCCTCAGGGCTTGTTCCTGTCTCTTGCCAGAGATTTCCATTCCCCAGTTTTGCTGGATGCCAAATCACTTAATACAGTAATAATCTTTTAATTAAGGAAGTAGAAACCTCTGTTTCAGGTGGTATGCTGGGAGGAATGGGCAGGGACACAGATGGACAATATCTTGCCTCTCAAAAATCAAGTGTTTACATTTTACACTGTATAACCTCATCAAAGAGAAAAATATAAAATGAAAGTGAACTATATATGAAAGTGAAAGCCTTATGTCACACTCAGTAAGAACTTGGGACTGGACACACAGATGACTTTGTTCTAATGAAAAATGACATAAGCTATCTCAAATCACAGGATCCATCTTACTGACTGAACAGTGTTACACATGAGCCAGAAGCATGGAGTCTTCATTAGTGAACACTCAAAGAGGTCTGCAGATAAATCAACAGACCAAACAGAAATGAATGCTAGGGCTTGATGCAGTCGGGCATAGAAAAAGAAGGAGATATGCCATCCAGCATGCTAAAAATTGTCTTGACCACAGGACCTTGCTGTAACCTCACTACTTGCAAATGGTGCATCTGAGACGCATAATCCCCCAATACAAGTGCAATCTTAAAAGTGACATGCTTTGTGTTATAAAAGTTATTTTGTAATGAGTTACAGACAGTTATAGCTTTTCATACTTACTTGTAATTGTCATCTTCTACAAACTTTTGTAGTTCTTCTATGTACTGAACTGAGTTTAGATATTTTTGGACATGAGGCAACAGAGGAATATCTGGAGAACAGATGACATTCATTGTCACTGTACCATTCATTGGTAAGCAAAGTTATTTTCCAGAAACTATTTAAACAGAATCAGATCTCTTGCCTTTTTATGTGAGACGGAGGTACAAACTACAGTCCCTACTGATGTTGAAATTTTTGTCCTTCATAGCAATTCTCATGTGTTGAGCTGACGTTCCCCACATCCATAAAGCCAGCCATCTATCCCCCTAGAGCTGCTCTGCTTATCAGAGCACGTATCAGGGAAAAGTGAGAGTGCGCCCCTGCTCAAACTGAAGTCCCAAACCTGGAACCTGAAGGGTTGTATCTGAGGACTCCTTCACAGCCTACATTCTTATTGTACTGAGCTTTCAGTGAAGCCACAATCCTGTGCTAATTCACATTCCACCATCAAAAACGCAGCCTTACAACTTACTAGAACTTTAAGAGGATTGTGAGGGAGACCACCTTTGAAGAAAAAATACATTATCTGATCTATGAACAGAATTATAAATGCCCAAAAGACAAGCTGAACGTATTTTATTATCTCCAGTAAAAGTACTACTCCAAAAGCAATCCTACTATTTTTAGAATTCAGAGTCATAAAATTATGAAACACAGGGATACAAGTTTATAACGTACTAGTAAAACTACTGTTAAGTACAATGTATTCCACATTTTTCATCAGAAAATACATGCTACAAAAGTGTGTGTGATGTAAGAAAAGGGCAATTTAATTCTGTCTCTTCATGCTGATGCTCTGTCATAACCACCAATACCAGAATAAACTTAGACTTTTGGGCTGGCCTTACTTACATTGCATTACAGAAGACAAATATTAAAGCTTTTAAAGTTGTTCGCTTTAATACTGCAATATTTACACACCAGCTTACCATATTCACATGACTGCTGTAAATCTGAGATAATTCGAAGAATGTTGTTCATTAAATTTGTTCTTTGCTCGCTTTCCAGAATGCTCCCTGTTGATGGGTAGGCAGAGTCAATATACGTCAAGTCTGACAGATAAATACCTGGATAAGATTAGAAAAAAAAGTTTCTTTAGTGTCTCCCATTTAGCAAAAAAACTCAGAAACAGTATTTTGAAGAATGTTTGCTTTCATTGACTAACGTGCATGCAGGTTGACAACAGCATTGCCTCAGAATATTATTTTGGATTTACCTGAGAAATCATTTCAACAAGACCTCCAAGAGCCTTCAGACCTCAGACTAAAACAGTAATAATGCTTGGACTTAGAGGAAAGTACATCACCATGCCACCCTTGTCTGGGATTGAATCTGCACTCTCCTCATTCACTTAATCCTTAGCTTTGTCAACCTTATCTCAGCTGTGTTCACAGATGCTGAGGGTACGAGTACAGCTAGGTTTCTGCGTGCAAGCTTTCATCCTCTGCACGACAAATCACAGTGGGAGGCATCACACTAGGCATGTACTAGCTGACTTTAACAGTGTCATTATTTCTAAATCTAAAAGTAATTACAAGGACATGCACAACTACTCATGAACCTAATCTTCCGCCATATCACCAATTAATTATTCCCTTGACAAACATGAAGCATACTAAACACACAATGCTAAAATACATGATAAAAATTATTAATGATAAATAATGATCATAAATAATGATCATAAATAATGATTAATGATAAATAATTATTAATGATAAATAATTAATTAATACATGATAAAAATTATTATTAAGGCAGTCTACTACTTCATTCTTCCTATTCAGCAATTAAAAAAAAATAACAGAAGGAAAAAAAATCATATTATCTATAACTCTTCAAGCTGAATAGAAACTCAAACTCAACTTTCAGCAACATGAGAAAAGTTAACTAGGCAAAAAGTGCACTCAGAATGAAATGCAGTATGAATCCTGCAGTTCATATTAATCACAACTCCAAAGATCCAACAGCCTTAGAGATAAGTCTCTTCAAGTCTTCTACCTGCTTTCTTCCCCACCACCATTGTAACCTTACTAGTCTTTCAATCCTTTGATCACGTAGAAAGCAAAATCATCCTCCTTACATACTAATGCTGTAGATAAACCGCTTATTTTAATTCAACTCAATTTCTTGAACTTCACCCAAAGACTAATCATTTTTGTCTTGACTAAATGAAACATATCCTGACCAACTCTGCTATTAAAAGGAATTGCTCTTCATCCCCTGCATCTTCCACAAGATAGCCAAATAAAAGAAATATACAAACTTAAAAAATACTTTTAAGAAACGTATTTCAGTAACAGAGAATTTCTAAAATTATATTTTGGTTCACTCTCAGCCTTGTATAACCAGAATTATAACAAGAAGTTTGGCTTTACAGGTGGAAGACTATTAATACAACCTCACAAGAACAGCAGTTGTGTTTGTATAGCACCTAACCAGTACAGTCCTCAAATGTGAGTTGGGAAACTCTGGGCATCACTCCAAAATCAACACATACACGCGCGTGTGTGCACACACACAGAAACAAATTAAAATACTTGTGGTTGAAAGGTGACATGTAAAAAAGTGAATAAAAAGGTATTACACATGACCTGATATACTACTACATTTCTCAATTCTCTATTCTGCTAGAATCAGTTTATTAAAAAATAGAAAGGATAATCAGAAACATCAGATAGCATAGCAATATAAATATGACTATCTAGACTGCATAAGCTATCCTGAACCTAACTTTGCTAAGCAATGTCCAAACAGGCCTTAAAAATCCCAAGCCTCCTCAGTCTTCCACAGAAAGAAGTAAATCATGCTTACTAATTATAATTAAGGAAATTCACTATGAACAGGCACCTGCAATATTATGCATGATTTTATAAACCAATGCATTTGTAGGATTATCTTTCTGAATGACTTGCTCAGTTAAGCACTGATTTTTTTTCTTCTAGCTAAATCAAGAGCTCTTCTGTAGAGAGCTGTTCTCTAAACTTATTCAATGCATTTCTATGAAGTCTAACATAATTTTGAAAGCATAATAGAGTAATTCTCTTTCAAATGTAACTGTAAATGTTCCTTTGTGAAGAAACCAAAAAGATCAATGAAAGCAAACTGAATGCACTTAAGTGCTAGCTGACTATTGACAGAACTAAAACCAGTATTCTGCATTCCTCACAGGGCATAATCTCTGTGGCTTTTGCTACTTCCAACACCAGTCAGATGTTATCAAATATTCTGATACCTACCCAAAACCATCACACACACAGTTTTAACATTTTCCACATGTATCGGAGACTTCATGTGTTTAACAACTGGAACTGTTTCTTATTAAGTGAATGTCAAGAATTGAACGCGACATTCTGTTGAACATTCTTCTACACTATAAATGGTTCATTTTTCCTGTTGTATCCAGCCAGGCTGCCCCTTTTATTCCCAGCAACACAAATCGAGTTTTATCAGCCTGAAAGAATCTTTCTTCTAAATGAAGCCCAGTACTGTAACAACTTGAAAGGCATCTTTAGGCAGCGTAGTAAAAATGTTTGATTTGTAATTGCCTGCTGAACTCTTGCACAGTCTGTTGCCATATGGTACCCTCCCTTCTACTGGCAAACAATCTTTCCTTGTTCATAACTTCTCAGCCTCCCTACCCCCTCCTTTTCTGGAGGGTATGGATAGGAAATCCGAAGGAGGAGTTTCTTCTGCTCTCAGTGTGTTCGTGGTGACATCATAGGTGGGCTGAACGTCTAAGTCGAGTGTGTGTTTGTTTAAAAAAAACTGTCCAAAAGTGATGTATATGGAATCTGGGTCAGCTGTAGCTGGTTAGTGCACTTCTGCATGGGAGAGTAAAACAGTGTAGTTTCAAAAAACATTTCTCTCTCTCTTCTGGAATAAAACTTCCTGGAACATTACTTTTTTCTTTTTTTCTTTTTTTTTTTTTTAATGATTAGTTAAGCTTGGTTATCGTATGGAGAAACCCAATTCCTCAATACAGCTTGGATCTAATAGAGAAAGACAAAAGCAGTTTTCAACTCCAACTGCAGATTAACAATCCACAGCATCGGGTAATATAGGAAGAAAAAGCAGCTTGGCCTCTTTTTCCATCTACCACAGAAGCAAAACAGCTGGAAGATTTTTTTTTTCTTGGTAAGTTTTAAAGTTATTCTTACTTGCAAGTCTAGTTTTGAGCTATTTGCAAATTCTACATACATCTACCATCCACATACTGTGAACAGACAAATCTCTCTCAGCCTGAGAAAAGTTTGACAACTAAAATATAAAACTCACTTTTGTGGCATTTGGTAGACTTTGGAAACTTGGAAAGAATTAAAAAGGACTCTGCACTAGAGCAGAGACTAACTCATTCCAGTTGTGAGGATGAACAAGTTTCAGTTGTTTAGCTGTAAATCTTCTGTAGGTTTTGTTATATACAGTTACAGAAAATTAGTACTACCAGATTCTTTGCTAAGCATGTAATTTGAGTATTGTGAACATATTAATGTGAAATTCTGATCGTACCAAAAAGCAAAAGCTGAAAATCCTATCGAGTTCAGGAAAGCTGGATTTCACCCAATGCCAGAGCATAGACCTAGCATTACTAGAACTAGAAAATGGATACCTCAATAAAACCACTGTAAAAAATCCCAAGCAAATCAATGCACATCTGTAAGTAGCAATCATTGTATATCATTTCAACTACATTTTTATATATGGTACATCTGAGCAGTAGAAGTAGCCCAAGCTGTACAACCACCAAGAAACTCGAGTCATACACTGATTCAGAATATAATCAAGTTTGTAGCACAAACAATAGTGCAGCTGAAAATCCAAAGGCATTGCTGCAACAGGCACTAATCCCTTCCTTTAACAATTTGTGGAACGATGGGGAAGTTAATTGTACCTCAATTAAGCAGCAGTTTGTTTCTAAATAAAGGTTCATTTCATAAACATGAAATGCAACATACAAGGCAACACTATATTAAGCAGAAAATAGAGGGGTTTGTTACAGTTGTTCTTTGGGGGGTGGGGGAGGGGGAAGGATGCAGTTGCAAGTCAAGGATTAAAGCAAGAAAGCTGTTTACAAACAGAAGACAAAAGTACAGATAAAAACCAAAAAAAGAGTTGCTAATACTAATTTTCTACTTTTTGCCTTTCTTCATGCTGACTTGGAAATTAAAATACAGTAAACAATCCAGAACAATGGAAAAGAATTTAAGTGACGTATTTGTATTAACAAACTCTCAGAAATGTCTGGCACATTAAGAGAGAATGAAGGGGGTGATGCTAAAAGAAGAGACAAAGTGTTACAGAAAGCAAACTTAATAAAGGTTAAGTAGCTATGGGAGGAAAAAAAGTCTGAAGCAGCCTTGACAAAAAAAGAAAGATGGATCCTTTCCAATTTATTGAGCCCTTTTTCTTACTATCCTTTTGTGCTTCTTTACATATTAAAGAGAACAACCTAAACAACAAAAAAACCCATTTGAAGCCTACATTGTGTGCTTTGGACACCAGTCCATTCATTCATGATTAGCCAAGGTTTTGATTTACATGGCTTAGAACAATTCCTAAATCTTTCACAAATGAAAACAGCTGAGTAAATAATTTTAAAGCAATAAACTGGCTATATGCAAGGTTTTACCTCTCTCTTTTTTGCTGTCTTCCAACTTTAGAGTTCAAATTTTGAAATGCTTATTTTAAACAAATAATGGACTACTAATATTACGCTGGTGCCACAAGAATGATCTGATGTATGATGGAAAAATATGTCATTTAAAATTTTACAGGAATTCACTTCAGAGAGTGGAAATTCTGAATCTTTAAACTTCTGCCAGTATATACATAGCTTTATCAGGTTTTCATTATTGTATTACTGGGCTTAGTTTGTTGTTTGTAACATGCCCTATTAGTCTGGTCCTTAAAATTTATACACCAATGAATGAAATAAAACTTCCTATAGCAAACATCACTAGATGCTTCATGTCTTCAGCATCTGTTTTAGAGAATTCTGGAGCCCCTAAATAACACATTTCCAAACACAAAATGCACCACTCCGTTGTACCTGCCTGTTAAAATGGTGCAAACACACACAATGGCTGCAAACAAATGTAAAGGAACCCTCACAAAAAAAAAGTCACCAAAAAATCTGGAAATATTATGATATTTTGCTGTGTTTTCAGAATATCTAGTAGGACAAGATTTAGAAATCTATTCTGCAGAGAATTTCTAAGAATCTATAATTTTTAGAAGTGACACATTTCCAGTGACTACTTCAAAAACCCCTGAAGATTTTTAAATTGCTTTTTCTAGAAGGAATCAGATTCCCCTTAGTCTCAGAGAAGTAGCATTCTGTGACTCAATACATCACGTATTCGACTAACAAAAACCAAGAACGTATTATTCCTGGATCCCAGTCAATACAATTGAAAGTAATCCTGTTATTTCGGCAAAGGCAGAGTGACTTACCAGAAAAGCACTTGTTTATATAGGGGAAAGTAACTTACAGAAGTACACAGATACATCAAAAATCCATGTGAACATTTCTCCTATAATAAGAGTGTTTTCCTCACAGCAGTATGCTTCTAATGCTACGGACCCAATTTTAAGATTAAAAAACCACAAAAATCTCCACTTATTCTGAGATAGGAGAATATAGATGGTTTTATTGATTTTAGCTGCTTGGACAAAGCTTAACAGAAAACGAAGTATGCGTAACATCAATAATAGAGCTTTCAGATTAACTGGTATCATGTTCAGAGGATCTTTATTCTCAGTATTATCATTTACCTTCTCAAAAAAACTGTCTATTTCTCTTCCTGGTTTACATGTTTATAAATGGAAGTTAATAAGAGAGCACCATTGGTATTTATCATTTGACCATATTCTTTTAATAAATATTCTGAATAAAGATATGTACTGATACTGCACTTTCCATACAAAGGGAATCCTATATTCACATTTACCTGCAACACTTCCCTTACATTCAGTCATAACAACCTACACTACCCATGGAGAAGCAGTCTTCATCAGCTCTGAAAGAAGAGATTCTAATTTGCGTTGTGGGTCTCCAAATTCTACATCCTGCTGAACGTGAGAGTCACAGCAGTACAACAAAGAATAGTTTGCTGTGTATTAAGTTAAAAAATGCCAAATATATACTAGCTTCCACACTTCCTCATCCCTGCAACTTTAATATTTGTAAGCGATACAATATTTTTTGGGGTAACACAGACAATGTTATAGTAGTTTCTCAGTGAAAGTTAAAAATACTAGTTACGGGTTTCTTTTGCTCTTTTAAATTGGAATTTTTTTCCTTTAAACACTTTTAAAAGTAATAAATCAAAGACTAATTTTGGAAACAAGTTTTTTTTTTCATGGGGATCAGTCTGGAAAAAGAAAGAAACCAGAAGAAAAGGAATGGCATTAAATGTAAAATGGTATTGAAGCCCTATTCACAGCTCTGAGTGTTTCTGACAAGATGATGATGAAGTTTGTGTTGCTATGAATAGTTGCACAGTGCCTCCTGCAAAGCAATAAAACATCAGCATGCCAGAACATACGTAATGCCACTTCTACAGAAATCTGAGACCCAAAATTGGGTGACACCGAAACACGACAGAACCTAGTGAAGTGACAGTCTATTCTGATTTAAAAAACACAACAGTTCATAAAGAGTTAAATAACGTATTTTAAAGCAATAGTATATGCAATCATGACCTCCCTCGCTTATTTTCCAAGGTCTGCATTCAGGTATTTCAGCAGTCACACTCACTACAAGCAACTCTAGACTTGCAGGAAGGGTTTGAGACTGTGGTTCTGTCTAAACTGATCCCTGAGCCTCAACCGCTTTACCTCATAACAGTTATGACACTACCTAAACATCTAAACCTGGGAATCTGTGACATAATGCGTCTGATTAAAAAAACCCTAAAACTATTTCCTAACTCCAGTATTTGTCATTTTTAGGTCTTACATATTAGGCTATCATTCTGTGATACTTTGGATAAACAATTTATATTTTTTTAAGCTGCTTGCCCAGAACATCAGGAAATTTCTGAAACAGTATTTTCATTTCCTTCTAAGCTGATTAAAACTCCAGGTAAATATCTTGCCCAGAACCTATTCTTGTATAACAAGTTAGGCATTAAGCTGCTTAAACACGCCAAGCAATATCATAAGATGTTTAATTTTTTCAACACCAAAATTTCCATGGAAGCATATATGTTCTCTACCAGGTAGATTCTCAGAAGGAACTGATCCATGCTTATCTGAAATGTCTCAGTTTAATATAAGACATTTGAATTATTTCAAAGTTCTAGGGCATAATCTTATGCAGCTGTTGCATTTGGTTATGCTGTAGTAGATCATTTAATTCTTTTTATGGTCTGACAGCACATATATAGACACAGAACTAACACATAAGCATAAGTGTTCAAAATGAACACAAATTATATTAAAAGAAATGTGGAAAGCAGACTGCAGCAGAATACATGGTCAGAAAGTGGGCTGCATTGCAAAATGTTTGGTTTTGAAAGATTCATTTAAGTTTTAATGTATTTCAGGGGAAAAATGTGCTGCTGTGGGGAAAACCCCCAGCCATTCATTATTTAAGTAACTGTATAGGGTCTTTAAAAACTACCAAGAACTGAAGTGTTATTCACCTTTTTTGGACTACGAAGTAGCTATTATATACTGTGAAAATAGTAAAATACTGGACTTTTACTATAGCTTCATCCTTAACCATATGCCATGAAGTCACTTTCCCTGCATCTGCAAACACTGAACATAAAATATTGAAAAATAATTTAGGAGATGTGAAGAGGTTTCAAGCTTCAGACATTTAGCTTAGCTCATCTTTGTCAAGTTAGAAACCACACGCAGGCCTGTTTCCCATGTGTTTACCATAATTCATGTGAAAATTTAATCTAATGAACCTCCAACTACACTGTTCAAGTGATTAATATTTTAAATGTCTGAAATTACCAAAGAAAAATACACAATTAGCTCTGGAGAAAAGTGATACTTTTTCCTACTTTTTTTTTTTAAAAACAGAAGTTACACTTTCACCAGAGAAATATTAACAAAACTCTTAACCAAGTTTTGTTTCTGGCAAAAAAATATTTACTACTAGACACCAAAATACTTATTACTACATACTAACAGTGAAACATACAGAAATGAGTTTTTAAATATTAACATTCTCAAACTTTTATGTATTCCCTCCATTTACGTAGGGTAAAAAATGATTTTCAGTATGTGTCAAAAAGCAAGTGTTTTCTTCCCCTCCCAGAAGCAGGGCTTGCAATACAACTGTCAGCCATTTCATCAAGATTCCTAGATATAATTCCTGACTGCATGTACAGCATGGTTTGAAGTTTGTAACCACTGCTCTTAGTGAAGCCAAAATAAAAAGACTTGATATGTGTACTCTGAGGTTGAGCAGACATCACTTGCAGCAATAATACTAAAGCCAGTAACAGAACTGGGAGAAGTGACCTGACACAAAAGTCACCTTATCATTTGTAAATGTGAATGTAAAGGAAGCAGCACTGGTCTGCTTCTCCTTCAGGGTGACTGTTTCAGGATTGCCAAATGCACTTAAACTTGGCAGGAACAGCATGAAAATTATTAACCTTCTCTGGTTTTACTTTATTTCTCTTCATAACTATACAAAGGCCACTGTACAAGGCCTTGTACAACCACTAATAGTAGTCTGGAAAGGAAAGCCAGATCAACAGCTGAGATAAGAAGGAAGAGTGATCTGCTTGACAAAGCAAATAAAACATGAAAGATGAGGTTTTTTTCCCCTGATTTAAGTGCTACCTTTGTTTATAATATCAAATATTTTTAAAAATAAAGTTAAAAAACCAGGTGTCTCAAAGCATTCTTCGATCTTTATCACTGTATTTTAATTCTTTACACAAAGTTAAAAAGAAATACATTATTTTCTTTGAAAGGTGAATGAAACACTTCAGTATGGTATTTATATTGAAAACACACCTGATAACTGGATAAAAATGTTCTCAAAGATACAAAAATAGCGTGACAACAATTTTAAATGTTTATCTCAAAAGGACACAAATGCAGAACAGCGTTATAGGGTTTCCTTACAAATTTAAAGTTACTTGAATATGTAATTTTCAATGTTTGAGACAACTATGTTATGCTAATCTCCTGCCTAACACTAACGTCCAAAAATAGCGTTCGATATGTCTGTATTTTTCAAGTCTACTATATCTGTGTATATATACATTTGAAAAATGCATGTGTGTATATATGAATAGGTATGTATATAGTATTTAACAAATTATACATCGATATATACATATATAAAACTAAAAGAGGACCAGAAAGGCTTATATAATCCAAATTCCAAAATTTCTATAAATATTTTTGAAAATACTATCAGCCGTCACTCTGTCTCCCTACTTGCCTTCTATGAAGATATTCTGCAAGCACTCTGTATGTCCTATAACCTTATGCCTTTAACTGCAGTGAGTACAGTCAAATTTGTAATGAAAGCATAACACATAATCCAAGCAGAACATTGTTTCTGAACATTTATCCATTGCAACAACTTTTCTACTAAATCCAATACCTAAATTTTAAGGTTTGCTGCTCAAAATAGAAAGCTATTCTTTGAAGTTAATCGAATGGAACCTAACTGCAACCAACAGATTCCAAAGACTTGTCTACATACATGTAAGCATGGCAAACCCATAATTTTAGGTAGTTGAAGCAGTACAGAAGCCTTAGTTATGGCTTTAATTTAATTATTTTATCTTCTATCTGTTCAATAGTCTCTTCTGACAGTCATCATACTTGCTTCAAAATGAAGATATTTAAATGGACTTTGGGTGTACTATTGTTCCTGCTGTTGTCTATCGGGCGCTGTACAGAACAATCTACGCCTAATAAAACATCCCAATGGAGGCACCCTCGTTCAGCAGACGGTGGAGAGGAAGGGAAGAAATGTGGTTACACATTCTTGGTCCCAGAACAAAAAATCACAGGGCCAATTTGCGTGAATACTAATGGACCAGGTACTGGTAACAGAAAAGACGAAGTCACAAGAATGGACATAGAGAACTTGAAGGATGTCCTGTCCAAGCAAAAGCGGGAGATTGACATTTTGCAATTGGTAGTGGATGTGGATGGAAACATTGTGAATGAAGTAAAATTACTGAGGAAAGAAAGTCGTAACATGAACTCTCGGGTCACCCAACTCTATATGCAACTCTTGCATGAGATAATTAGAAAGCGTGATAACTCACTTGAGCTTTCCCAACTGGAAAACAAAGTCCTTAATGTTACAACAGAAATGTTGAAGATGGCAACAAAATACAAGGAGCTTGAAGTGAAATATGCAGCCCTAACTGATCTTGTAAATAATCAGTCTGTGACTATCTCACTGCTGGAAGAGCAGTGCTTGAGAATCTTCTCACGACAGGACACCCATGGGTCTCCACCTCTTGTTCAAGTCGTGCCACAGCACATTCCTAACAGCCAGCCATACACTCCCGTTCTTCTGGGAGGTAATGAGATACAACGAGACCCGGGTTACCCTAGAGACAGAGATGTAAGGCCACCACCTGATCCAGCTACTTCTCCTACAAAGAGTCCTTTCAGAGTACCACCACTGGCTTTAATTAATGAGGGTGAGTTGCCTATCACTATTTATCTAACATGAGATTACTCTATTTCAGAGGCAAACTGTCCTGGCTATAGAAATAGAATGAAGAATTTAAAGTATCTGGTACAGATACTTGCTCCTGATTCTGCCCCCCACCCCACTCCCACCCCCCTCCTGCCCAGAAAGCTTTAGTTTGCCAAATAGTCTAATTCTTAAGCTATAGCTGCATAAGATGAATTTGTTGAAATAGTTGATACTAAGAAATTCAATCTGAAGTATTTATGCCTTTGAATCACAAAGTATTGGGGTTTCTGTCTCCAGCTGGGTTTGAGTTATGGGAATGAAAATTCAGTATTAGCATATATTTTCTAGTATTTAGCCCTGTTTCTTTGAAGATGCCTACTAGCTACATGTTACAGTAACCAGCAATGGTGAATAAGAGAAGCTAATTCTTCTTAAATAAATGAAGTAATTTTAAGTAGTTGTCCTTTACACTTACACATACACATTTGCCAGAAGTTAATCCTGCTAGAAGAATTTTATTCCTTCTATTCTGAACTGCTTTAAAGTGAACATCTAAATCCACCAACACAGTCGTGCAATAAGTCTCTGAGTGTTTGGTTGAAGTATTCAAGAGAGTAAGATAAGTTTGAAAGGATAATTGAATCAAGGCTGGATCCAATTAGATGCACTCAGCTTTGAAAATTTAAAATGAGTGACTACATTCCCAGTAATTTGATGTTGGTAGGGAATGGCAAGTTAAACTAATACCATAAATATTATGAAAATACATTCAGGAGACTGTATCACATCTTCAGTGGTTACATTCTTCAGGTCATTAGATAAATTCATTTATCACTAGAAACAAAACTAGTGACAAGAAAATTAACTACCTCTGAGCTGCCCAGAATTCTATTATGATTCTCACTTTATTAAAATTTTGACAGAATTGCGATAAAAAAAAATTTAAGGATTTGGAAAAACAAGTTTCTCAGACATCCATTCAAGCGCTTGCTCTTGGCTTCTGTTAGCTTGCACAGAAAAAAGGTTTGGTTGGGGTTTTTTTTGCTTTCAAATTGCCTTTAGTCACAGTTGGAAGTTCAACTTAGTTCCTAAGATGAAGACAAACATTTATTTGTGACTGTTCTACAGCATTACAAAAAAAAATAACTGCTGATGTA
The DNA here is from genome assembly GCF_000699145.1 of Aptenodytes forsteri. Taxonomy (NCBI): domain Eukaryota; kingdom Metazoa; phylum Chordata; class Aves; order Sphenisciformes; family Spheniscidae; genus Aptenodytes; species Aptenodytes forsteri. Next base: position 2,869,600 of record NW_008795025.1, on the reverse strand, counting down.
AAGAACAACTATTTTTATTCAGGGTCTGCAGAAAATTCAGGCACAAGCCCAAGTAAAATGCCAGATGTCATGAGAATTTAAATCGCACATCATGACACAAAGGAAAGAGCTAATATAAAAGCATTATGTTAATGTCTGGTCAGACAGCAAAAGTATAATTCTAAAAAACGGTGAATTCCTGTTTCCCAGAAAACCCATGCTTCAAGGTTTTGTTATAAATGCATCTTTTTCTCTCTCAATATATGCCTGCTGTACATACAAAATGAAGCAACAGCACTAAATGTTTTCCTCTAAATTATCTACCATGGTTTTCACTAGCCCCTTTACCCCTAAAAGTTCAGAATTTGAATCCATTGTGGGCAAGGGGGCCCACATAAATATTAGGAAATTTATTTTAACATTATTCAATTTCCTTTATTTAATACTAGATTCTTGGGTTTGAAGTTTAAGTGTTTCTTGCAGTGCCTTGGGATAATGAGGGTTGAGAATTGCTACAGCTGATAGAGCATCAATCATCAAAAACAAAACTTCTAAATTGCAACAGAATGCCGTTATTATCTCTGATTTTTTAAATTAAGGTAAGCATATTTAATGGTGCACGGAACCAAAATTGTCTATGTCATAGAAAAATGACCTTTCCAGTTAAAAGATTATGACTATTTATACTGTATAAAGATGTCAAAAAAGACCAATGAAAACCAAACAGTCCCATCAAAGACTTGGTTATGACAGACTAAACAACTGGACAAACAAGTAGGAGCTTTCTCCTACTATATCTGAAGATGTTGTACCTAGCAAATACTTGCATGCAGCAGAAGTTCACAGAAGAGTCAACATGCATCTTAATATTGTGGGTGGAGAGTAAAACTCAAAATATATGGGGAACTGAAGGATGAGATCTTATTTTCTGAAGAGTATTTTAGTCAATTTGCATACAAATGGCCCTAAAAATTGAGGAAGAATAATGTTCCTGCGAATTACAGTTTTCACTATTATCTTAATCCTTGGAATAGTAACTAGTGTCCCCAAATTTTATTGCCACTATGTTGCAAAAAGTAACTTCAAGTAGAAAGAGCACTTGAAAATTACACCCACCCACCCCCACCCACTCTGCTGCTAATACCACTCAGTTAACAATATGGCCCTAAAAATTGAGGAAGAATAATGTTCCTGCGAATTACAGTTTTCACTATTATCTTAATCCTTGGAATAGTGTCTAGTGTCCCCAAATTTTATTGCCACTATGTTGCAAAAAGTAGTAGAAAGAGCACTTGAAAATTACACCCACCCCCCACCCACTCTGCTGCTAATACCACTCAGTTAACAATGTAACTTTTTTTTTTTAACAGTACCACTCAGTTAACAATGTAACTTTTTTTTTTTTTAATAGATCCCCAATTTTATTTTGGAATTTTCCTCTACTATTTCCCAAAAAATCCTCTATATGAAGCTTACACAAGCACAGCTTCTGTATCATCCACTTAAGATAACATTTGGCACCTTAAATAGGATTCAGCCATCATTTTATTAAGCTTCCAACTTAAAATATTTAATCGCTTTCCTTCTCTACTACATCTAATTTACAATAGAAAGGATCTGTACTAAATCGTCAGTCTAACACACAATTTTAGAAGTGAAATACTTAACAGATCATCTCCTCAGAGTATTTCTAACTTATAACTAATTGTCTCAGCAACTTAGCGTAAACAGACTGTTACAAAAGACTAGATATGCATGAGAGATGATACGGAGCCAGAGAGTCTCCACTCACACCAGCACTGTGGAGAGTATTACACTGTTTCACAAATCTCAGCATTTCCACTGACCACAAAATGGATCAGTTCTTATATCCATGAACTTAAGCTAATTACATATAACAAAGAATTTACTTCTGAAAAAGGATTCAAGGCTATACACCAAAAGTTATGCGATTTGTTGGATTTCCTTACACTAAGAGCAGAACTCTGTTACATCTGCTACAACATTAGGTTATGATAAGCACATAGACAAATCTGAGCATCAAAAAGCAGACAAGTTGTATCCTGTGACCTTAATGCCAGCTGAATTTCAGAAGTGATCAAAGTGTATTACATAAACAGACTAGTACAGTTCTGTCTGCCTTAAAAGTTACTTAAAATCACTCCAAACATCTGCTTGGGTCTCTCATGGAAAAATGAGTCCTCAACTCCTCCTCCAGTGGAAATCATGTGAAATAATATATAGCAGATTTAAACTGAGCTATTCTTAATATTCAATTAGTATTATAGAAAAACCTACTTGTCCGTTTATACACTTTTTCTAATACGATAATTGCTTTACAATAGTACTTCTAGAACAATGTCCCTGTTGGTTATACAGCACCCAAATTTACTTTAGACAGTTCAAGGAAAGGGAATGAGATCCAGCTTAGCCCAGGAAATTGTCTATCCACTGGACAAATTTTGCAATGTGCACAATCTACGTGGAAATTTTAATTGTGAATAAGAGAAAAAGCACTCTTATACCAAAGCTACAGTATTCTTTCCTAAGCTACTACTGCATGCACTGCAAGAATGACAAAAACATCATAAAATACTGACAGTACAGTATGCAGCAGTACTTACAACAATGGCTCAGTGTCTGCAGCATTCTTGGTAGCACTGTCACAGCCAGAAGCTCCCAGTAGACACCTTCATTACATACACAAGCTTTTTGCACTCTAATTAATATGAAATGCTTTATGGATTTCTTGCTTATTACACACTTATCCAACTGGCAACTACTAGTTTAAGATCTAAAGAAAGAGCAACTTTCAATTTGCTTTTGTCACACAACCTTAATCTGCAATGAAGGCCACTTTCACTCAACCTCTACTTTTGATTAAAGAATAACCTCAACAACTGTCTCCTATGCTTCTTTGCACATTAGCTTCTTCTGTGACTGATGAGTTTTCTCTGAAATTCCAAGCAGATTTGAGAAAATGAGCCTCCTAAAATGAGAGGAAAGCTGTAGGTAATTTACTTTCAGATTTACTGAGTATGAGTTTTCAAATATATTTGGGCATCCACCACTAACTAGCCGTCAGAACAAATCCTGCTTTTCATTAGTAAATAAGCAGTCTCTCTTTAAATCAACTGAAGTAGTGATACATGAACATAAATCCTTTTCTAAAAAGTAGAAAATAAAAATATTACCAAAAACTGAAAGGCAAACTAGGCAAAGTTTTCAGAGAAATGGAAGCTGCATGCTTCTTACAGAATAACTAGATGCTCTTCTGTAAGTAGTATTTGTAAAACCACTATTCACATGGTCTAAAATAGAGCTTTCAAGCAGCACTGTCAACAGCATTTCTGTAGAATCACAGCCCTGAAAACAAGTATGTGAGCCCTTATAGCTGCTCAAAAGTCCTTCTCCACCGCTTGCATATTTTCTTCATCAGTATCCATCTACATGTATCACACCAGGATGACACATGAAACTTAAAAGATTCCTATCCACAGTTAACAGGCTGATCCCAGAACTGGGTAAGTACATAAAGGCAAAAAAGTTATGCAGTTTAAGAATACTCTTTCACTAAATTCAATGTCTGTAGACTTTGGCAGTAAATATTTCTTACAGCAGCTCTCAAACTATTTATGTATTCAGGTGTGTGTGGGGGGGTTGTTTGGGTGTCTCAGGTTTGGTTTGGTTTGTTTTAAACTTCCACCAGCTTCAAATGGGTGCACTAGGACAATGAAGTAAATTGACATCTACCTCTTGTAAAAGTGGTACAGGAGAAAATAGTTAATGAAAATCATAATGCACTTCTTGAATATCAGGAGTCAGAGTATAAATCTTTGACACAGTAGACAAAGTTTAAAAATTGGGTGTTGGTAACTAAAGTCTATTACCTGTTTAGCAAAATGAAGTTTTTGTTTAAAAAATATATATAGGATATTGACATGTTTATTTATATATACACAATTAATCCAGGACAGTAACTTTTTACACTGTTTTCCATGGTAGTTTTACCTTAATTGAATTACTGACTTTGTTACTATTACAAAACATTCTTAAACAATGTGCACTCCATAGCCAAGCCTGAATGCTTATAGTATTTCTTTTCAAAAAGGTCCATTCAAAGACTGCCAACAAGCCAAGGAAGCTGGGCATTCCAACAGCGGGATTTATATGATCAAACCTGAAAATAGTAACGAGCCGATGCAACTATGGTGTGAGAACAGCCTGGACCCTGGAGGATGGGCAGTTATTCAGAAGAGGACAGATGGATCTGTCAACTTTTTCAGGAACTGGGACAGTTACAAGGTAAATTCTGGAATGCAGAAAATCAGCTGCTTCATTTCAGTGCAGCAGTGACATTATCTATTGCAATCAAGGCGATGCGAACATTTCCAATGCAATTCTTCATTGCAAACAGTTGTACTGAATGAAAACACTGAGGAGTTGGAAATAGATACCTGCTAAATTAGACAGTGAAATTAATTTTACAAACAAAGATAATTGAAGAGAGTGGTCATCCCTCAGAGGCAAACATTTCAGTGGGCATGTGCTATTTCACACAATGCATTACTTAACTTTGTATCAGCTAACTTACTGTCTGAAATAGCCTGCATTTGTAATGCACAACACAACTGGGGAGACATGTTATTCTAGACAGTGACTGGGAAGTCATTTATTACAAAGACCTAACTAAACACATGATTTTTATTTACATGCTGAGAACTACAGTAAGTACTTGAAAAGCTTAATTGTCTCCCTTATGAATAAGCAGTCTCAGTCAGTGGAATTATTCATTTAAGCATATTAATAGATTTGCAGGATCAGGGCCTCAACTTAAAAACATTCCTAATAATGAGTTAAAGGAAATAATTTCTACCTTTAAAATTAGGTTAGAAATCTGAAGATGTAGGGCTTGTGAAGGGAAACACATTCTTGTGTGTTATTGTGATATTATGCACCAGCAGGCATAATGCCTAGGATTACAAATGCATGCTGCTTTGGAGTAATTACATGCTAGACAGGAAATTTGAAAATCCATTTGGTTGGGTTTTTAAAATAATAATAATGTACTGACTTCATACATATAGGACACGGGTGTTCCCTGTGGTGCTGCGCTCACTTTAAATGGATCTACAATTGCCACGTGCATTGTATCTGAAGAGAGAACTGAGCCACATTTAACTCAATCAGTCATCTAAAAATCATATATACAAAGGAAATGACAAAAGATTACTATAAGGATTTTCACGTTTTGCATTTCTGGAATTTAGTGATTCAAATGTTAATCATTCCTTAGTAGCAGTTATTCAAGGTCTTTACTTCTCAGAAAAATAGGTGGTTGGTTTGGTTTTTTTTAATGTTACAAGGCAGTTATGGAGTGCTTTATAAAGTAACCATAAACATTTTGAACATAATACAAATAAAATGTAGAAGAGTGTATAACTGGTGTCTAATAATGGCTCAAGCTTGGGCAAATTTGCCCCCAAGAGATTTCTCATTAAATTGCAGTGGCTGAAGATGGTATTCCTATTACCTAACTTCAGGTACTTGAAGGTGCACCTCTGTGACTGGCTTTAAACCACTGACAACAGACACGTCTCCCATGCCCACATTTCTACTTCTTTCCCGATCTCTGTGCAGCTGCACAGCTACAATGTTGACGCGAGGGAAGTATTGCAAATGTGGCCATGAGCCAGGAGAAAAGCACTGCTACCATTTTTGGCAGTAGCATGATGCTAGATCAACTTAAGCCACTTGTGAAACTGCAGCTTGAGTTAGGAGCCTACACTGTTTATCTACTGGAGAGAGACTTCCCCAGAAAGTGATTTGAAGCAGGAAATCAATTGTAGGTCCTACATAATCAGCAGCCTGAGAAGGAGGTTAGGAAGACCTCAGAAACTAGGAAGCGTAACAGATAGCTATGGTGGGTGACATACCTACCTTAGCTGCAACACCAAACATTAACAACACTGGTTTACTTAGGGACAGGAGACAGCAGATATGAAATATCACTTCACAGCTACTGTACCAGTAGTCTGTGATTTGAAAGGGAAGACGTCTTTATATTTCGTTTCTAATAAATCTAGTAAAGAGCACAGGTGAATTATGTGATTAAATTTACAGTAAATAACAACACTAGTTGCATTAAAAAGGCAACAAAAAGTTATCTACCTTGAACACTGAGACTGTTGATCCATAAATAGCTTTTCCAACCTGGAAATATACCCCCTTAAATTTCATCACTCATACATTCTTACAGATTCCCTCGGCTTTGTCAAGAAATACATTGTTTCAATTTCCCTATTCTCTCTCCCTTTATCTTAAAAAGAAGAGGACATCACAGAAAACAGATAGTTTTGCCACCTTTACTGATTCTGGTAGTACCTCATGCAGAGAGCAGTCCAACTGAGACCAAGTGCAGCAAAATAAAGCATTTAAATGCATGGGTTGAGCAGTCATTCAGAAGCTTAAAGGCCTTCAGTACCCAGGTTCCACTGGTTTATGATACTGCTACTGATGAGCATTTTGACAAAGAAGAAAAACTAAGCTAACATCACCTGATCTTCTTTTGTACAGAAAGGATTTGGAAACATTGATGGAGAGTACTGGCTGGGACTAGAAAATATTTACATGCTTACCAATCAGGATAATTACAGACTGTTGATTGAGTTAGAGGACTGGAGCAATAAGAAAGTCTATGCAGAATACAGCAGTTTCCGCCTGGAGCCCGAAAGCGAATTCTACAGGCTACGCTTAGGAACTTACCAAGGAAATGCAGGCGATTCCATGATATGGCATAACGGAAAGCAATTTACAACATTGGACAGAGACAGGGATATGTATTCAGGTAAGGAAACTAGTATGTATGTGAAAAGTGAATACAGTAGATTCCATTAGTGATACTACCTTTCAAAAAAGACTATAGTACAAAAAAAGTAAATTCTGATAAAACAACTCTATTGAAAGATGCTTCAAACTGATAATGATAAAAATCACGATGCGGAAAGCAATTTACAACATTGGACAGAGACAGGGATATGTATTCAGGTAAGGAAACTAGTATGTATGTGAAAAGTGAATACAGTAGATTCCATTAGTGATACTACCTTTCAAAAAAGACTATAGTACAAAAAAAGTAAATTCTGATAAAACAACTCTATTGAAAGATGCTTCAAACTGATAATGATAAAAATCACGATGATAATAATGATGATAATAATAATGATAAAAATCAGGGCCCCCTTTCAGCCCCTGCACCATTCAGAAATTCAAATTCTATTACCCTCATTGCAGGCACACTTCAGCAAGCTTCGTATTTAGCTCAATGACATCCTTATCACTTGCATGTGACTCTGCAGTCAGAATACCTGTCCAGGTGATCTCTCAGAGTAGTACTGTGGCCACATAACAATCATCACCATGAACTAAAGCCTCTGAACAGCATGAAAGGAACTGCAATTGTGCACAGGCTTAGTTATGTACCAATACTTGAGAAACAGGCAGATCACCTTGTTTCATTATCCTTAAAGGACACTTTTTGTTCATTTCCATGCTCTTACTCCAGCTTTCCCCTTAAAGCCTTAGCAATAAAAGAAAGGTTGGGGAGTGTAATACTTCAACTGCTTTTTCTCAGCTGTCAACAACCATAAAGCTGGACAAATCTTGCAAACTCTTAAACAAGCCTGTAACAGTAAATACACAAGTTACAAGCAACTCTTTGTGGAACTGTGGCCCTGCATGCTGCTTGGGACTGTATCAACTCACATTGCTTCCACTGAAGTATTTCTAAACAGTACATAATCCGAGTTCCTTGAATGTTAGCTCATGGACAATCACTGCTGGTAGTCTGAGAAGAGCTGATCTCCTCAGTTTTCAGCTGTCACACTAAATACCGTGTTAATCGTCACCCCTCCAGGCAACGGTTGCTGTTACAACAGAATTTTTAATTTAGGTAGAAGCAGCAACTGATATGACCACAACAGGCTATGAAGCACTTAAAAGTTCCCTCTAAGAGTAAGCCAGAATATGAAAGCATTTGCTAATCTCCATTTCTCCTCTGTTTCACAGGAAACTGTGCTCACTTTCACAAAGGCGGCTGGTGGTACAACGCATGTGCCCATTCTAACCTTAACGGGGTGTGGTACAGAGGAGGTCACTACAGGAGCAAGTATCAGGATGGAATATTTTGGGCTGAGTACCGGGGAGGTTCCTACTCCTTGAAAGCAGTTCAAATGATGATCAGACCTATAGACTGAGGAGGAAAATCCCACAGTGCTCAAGTGATCACGTATAAACTTCTCAGTGCTTGAGTTCCAGAAAAATAAAATATTACTTTTTAATCATTATTTTGCACAATCTGCCCCTGCAAAAAGCAGGTCTACAGTTTTCCTGTCTTTTTTTTTCCTGTTGTGTTCCACCCTCCTTTTTTTAGAAACCTTTTCTACTGTGACAGACGGTGTTTTTTTAAACATACATTCACAAAAGCAGACGTTTGTGCTTGCATAGCATATTTATCTTTGTTCAAGTCCAACATACTTTATGTAAACAGTCATTAAAGCTGGTAAAAAATTCCAGTTTTATGACAAGATATAAGCTTTTTCACTTAAAAAGCTTATGCTTTTTCAGGTTAGCTCAACCCTTAAATGTAAATATGTGAAATGACATTGTCTTGCTTTAATGTGAAAATTGATTAGTTATTTAACAATTTATTTAAAAATGTTGGTATTACTTTCAATGAAAATCTGACTTCACATTACTGTTTAAGATTTTCTTCAAGAAGCTACACAAAAAATTGAAAACATTCTAGGCTTTGCCAGCAGAGAGAGATTTTTGCAAATTCTAGGCTTTGCCAGCAGAGAGAGATTATTGCAACAAATAATTATTTCAAAATGAAGTGGCAAATTAAACATAAAATACAAAATTTCTTAGTGGTGTAGAGAATTCCTTAAGATCTGCATATCCTACCTTCTGTAAAACACTTAGGCAAAATGTTCCTAACGTAAGAAAAATAATTGTATGAAATGATTGATAAACTCAAGACAACCAAATTGCTCAGTTGGTTTTTTTTTTTTTTACTTTCTACCTCCATATTCAAACATCCGAATTAAACAAAAATATTTCTTGATACTTTGAACTTAAATGACAAAAGGAAAAGTCCTGATATTAAGGTCATGATTTGACACTTGGAGAACCCTCTCCTGCTCCAATTAGGAGTGATGGGGTCTGAACAAGTGATCACACATACTAATTTAGAGAAGCACCAAGCCTCTGAATATTTTAAAAGTTTTCCTCCAACACGGCTTTCTGCTGACATAGTAAACCCAAGATTAGAAATCAGCTCTGAGTGTATTCTTCCTGCCACCCCAAACTTGGACTGCTCTTATGACATACACATTTCCGTTCCCCTACATGCATACAACTCTGATATTGTCTAGATTAAATTTTTAAACTTCTGGATATCTGACTTCCACTGGAATTAATATGTAATTTAAGAAATTAATTAGAAAATACTTTTCCAACCTTTAACAAATGCCATAAAACATACTGCATCAAAACAAGATCCTTCCAAAACCGGAAACAACAAAGTGTTCACTTTAGGTACCAGAGTCTCCAAAACTAAAGCTTTCTTCCTAGTATATAAAATTATTTAATAATTGTACTTAGCCACACATTACTTAACTTAATTTGATATTACACAAAAACTAAATATGCTGTTCTGAGCTGTAACTGATGTGTTTGTTTGGCGCCTCATATGTCCCTTCAGAATTTTAAGGAACTTTGCCCCTATTTAACATAAGAAACCCTCATAGCTAGAAGAATAATCTAATATTAATATTATATTAGTCAATACCAATTGCTATGCAAAACCTCATTTGTGGTTCAAAGGAGAGAAAATAGCATTTTGCTTTCAAAACACATTCTCTGGAGTAGATAAAGCTTCATTGATAATATATGGCTGCAAGGGTTGTGGTTAAATCTTTGGTCAGAGATCAAAGCCAACAAGTTTCAACAATATTTAATTCCATCAATTTTAATTGACACAAATGTTTAGGATTATAATTCTGAAATTGTTCTTCATATAAGGAATATTTGTTTGTTAGAAATACCATACAGACCTCATTGATTGAGTGTTCTATAAAAGGCTTTTTAATTGCAAACGCTTAAAATTCAGACTATTTATAGGTTATTCTTTTTTTCTATGGTAGCTGGATAGAAGAGCAGTTCAGGTGAATTTAAAAGCTGAAAATGCCCTCCAAAACGTTCCTTTAATGAACACTTCTGATAGCTTTAGTTCATTCAACCAACAGATTTCCTCTCCTTGGGAAGAGATCTTACTTTACCACAAGAATCTCTTGCCTGCTACAAAAACAGTGTTTATTTATTCAGTGCAGTCAGTGAAAGGTGTACTTTGCAGAAACCCCTAAGTAAAATTAGCTTGCTCTCTGCCTTTAAATTAAATCTTATATATTAGACATCTAAAAAATGAGTCTTCCCCAATTTAAAGCTGCAGGATGACATCAACTAAACATTATTACAAAATATACCCAGAAAGCTCAGACTGTACAAATGCTGTGCTCTGAAAGGAAAAACTTAAATTTAATTTGCCGATTTAAGATTAAGAGGAGGTAAAGCATTGCATCTCTTTTTGAGGTTGCTTCATACTCTATACAATAATTTACTACTTTCAAATGCTTGTAACTATCAGTTCTTAGCTTTTGGGTTGAATTTTCTAAGCAGGGTAAATGACTAAAAGTTCAATGTTTTCTCTCACACTTTTTTTAGAAAAGTTTTTCAAAAGAGGCTGTAGCATCCCTCAAGCTTATTGCACTGGACATTCAGAAGCTATCTGTGAAGGATATAGCTTTCACCATTCCTGTACTGTCAGTCCAAATTTAACCAAGCAGACCTTGCAAAAGTTTAACCTATACTAAACCTGAAACACGGTTTTCACATATATTTCCAAAGTCTATTGCAAGCATTATCACTGAAGTAGCTAAATATCCATCAGATGAATACTTCAATAACCTGTTTTCAGCTTTCCCGTTTCTGGATATAATTCCTGAAAGACAGCCATAAGAAAATATTTCACAAGGTAGTACTGCTTAGTTTAATAAAAATCTTACTTCTCAAGATATGGCTCAATTGTTTCATTGTGCAACCTCAAACTCCATGATAAGACTCCATTTGAGAATGGGTTTTTGTTCTAAGGCAAAATATAACATCACACATACAGCTCCCATTCGTTTTGGCTACTTTAGTTGGCTGGGTGATGCAACAGTGATGACACATCCCACATCGTGTAATGAGGACCTAATGCTGAACATTTTTATTGGTGTTGCACGGCTCTTAGCATTCACATTTAAGTTAGCGAGTCCACAGTGACGATGTGCTGCTCTCACTTGCATTTCTAGAATTCTGGAATCGCATCACACTTATTACTGCAGGAACTGAAAAATATTTTTATTTTTTCCCCCTAGTTAAATGTGGAAGGACATCTTTATCTTGTCCACAGTGAGTGAGCTGTGGTAGTAAGAAAATAATCTGTACTTCTGTGGTTCCATTCCCATTGCAAAGACTACACAAAAAAAGCATTTAAGCTTTATCCTATAATGTTAAGATGGTCATGAAAAAAACCTCCACACCCACATTTGATATTTGGCTGCATGAGGGTAAACCTAGTAACCTTTGAAGGGTAAAACATTCATCTTTGAAATTGCAGCTGAAATTCCTTTATATGCTCACTTTCCCTATGACTTCCAAACAGGTCCTTCACAACCAGTGCCAGTATTTCCCCAGAGGGGATCTCCAGTGGCAAATGTAATGGTGTGGCAGGCTTGACTCTCTGCACTCTTCTAAGGAGCATTTTAGGGGAGCATGGCAACTGTGGGATCTTTGCACCAACAGTGAAGAGAGCCCCGCCTCAGACCTCCTGTTTCCGTGAGAGGAAATGGACCTTATGATTAATCCCCCTCCCTGGTACATGCCATAATCACTATTTCAAACAGCAGACTTTTAGGTAGACTTTTGTACACATTTTAAACCAGGAGCAGCACTACTCCTGTACATTATTTTATACCAGAAGTAACAGCAGAAAAAGATCCTTTCAGGAATTATAACCTATAGCTGGTAAGCTTAAAACAGTAAGTCAACTTAAGTTACTTCTGCTCTGTATGAGTAAAAATGCCTTGGGAAGGAAATTTTAGAAATAATACTCCTGCAAATCTACTCAGGTCTTACTGGAGATTAACGCTTTGATCAAATGAGAAAAATTGGACACAACAGCAAGGTGGATCCAGCTTTACCATGACTGTAGTTTCAAGGCAATTTTGTTCTTTTTGCCATATATTTAAACTTACAAAATTAATTTTAGAGGGAGTGCACCAGTGGGCATTTGCTATTCCTTCGGAGAATTAAAAAAGGCTTGAGGACATTCTTCATGTCATTGGTAAGAATTGGTATTATATGAAACCAGGTGACAACACATTCTTTAACTACAGCAGCTCAGAGCATTTCTTTCTTTCTAAGCAGAAAAGAAATATGCATTTCACTTCAACAAACTATTAAGTCAAGCCCAAAGCTTATTCTAACGCAAAAATTAGACAAGAGGTTGTTAATGTATCGAGGAAAACATCTGTAACTGAACAAAACTTAAAACATTGTTTTCCAACATTTCACCTTTTTTTTTTTTAAAATATAACACTTGCCCGTAATAAGGCAGTATTTTTAAAGTGTCAGACAAATACACCAAAGCATAAAGATTTCTGTGTACAGCAGTAAGTATTAGAAGACCACAATGGCAAGGGTCAGAGTATCGTGAGATTTTAAAAAAATCTGACAGCAGGTTGGCTTGGGACTTCTACGATCAGCAAGAAAACAATTTGAGCCTGGCTTCATGTTTCATAAATCATGGCATATAGCTAAAAAGCATCTGGAAAGCTAGAAACTGCATTTCAGAACCATATACAGTGTGTATATACTAAATGTGTACACATGATGGGAAAGCTACAAAATGACATGTTTAATTACATTACATTATGCTTGGCTGCTTCTTTGCCCCTTTTAATTCAGGCCTAGTTTTAATAGCTATGTCAACAAACTGGGTAGCATGTGATAGTATGCCACACCAGCAATTTTCACACCTGCACTTCAGACAAAATACACTCATGCTGATTCTTCCATTCTAGACACAAACAATTATCAATATCTGAATACTTGAAAATACAGGAAATTAACAGCTGTTAAGATCACGTTGGAACTGATGGATGTTTCTGGGAGGGATGTAACAGGGAAGTAAAAAATGAAGACAGAATGAGGAACTCTATAGGACTACTTGTCATTAAAATTATTATCGGTTCTCCACAGCAAAGTATTTTTTTCTATTTAAGTATAAAGCATGTAAAATTCAATCAATTTAAGTATAAAGCATGTAAAATTCAATCAATTTTGCCAAACTTGAATATATGTATTTTAGAGGCATCAGTCTAGACTTTAACATCAATGATGGTATTGTCACTCATATCAAGGTATGAAACGACTGAAATAACATTGCGATGGACACATAGATCACAGCATAAAGACGACTGTCAACTTATTAATCTTGAAAAAATTAATAGCCCAGCTGAGTAAAGGAAGTATCAAACTTCAGGAACAAAGAGATTACAGTTTAATAAGCGTTAGTGACCACAGGAGGTCACCTTGAATTTAGGTGTAAGAGCAACTCATATCTGCAAAAATATCAACTATTTTTTCTGGAAAAGAAAAAATTGAGTAAACATTTCCTTAATTTTATGTGACTACTGACATCTTATGATATCAAAGAAAAGCTACATTAAAAAAAAGCACATTGATCACTTTAAACAAACTGAACTGAGACATTAAGTAACACTAGATTAGCTTAGCAACAAAAGCAATACATATTAAACACATCTAGTTTTCAGATATGCAGGAATATCATTTACTCGTAATTATTCCATAAAGCTGAGTCAGTCGTAACAACCCAGTTTCTCTTGTCACCTTAGTATAATTAAATGCAGCAATATCTCCAGGTTTTAGCATGTTCCAAACCCTAAGATCTACATTTATTTATCTGAGAGGTTGGTGATTTATAGCTTCTCATAAATTAAAAGCCATCATTACTATAACAGTCAAGTATTTAGCTCTAAGAGTGCTAGTAGGCATAACAGTTTAAGTACTTCTCCAGAAGTCAATCAGCATATCTATACAACATATGAGAAAATAATTTCCTAGAAAACTGATACTGTATGTAAAACCTGAAGTGTTTGTGAGGTTTTATAGGTATTTTCTTTCTGAAGCTAGTGAAGTTATTTCTTGCCATATACAGAGTATCCAGAATCAACTAGTGGTTATAGGTTCTTTACTGAAGTATTGAAATAGTTTCATGAATGCTTAAAAGATGGTGTTTAGTTTCTGTAATTACTGGAGAAGTATGTTTGTCATTAGCGTTTCCCACTAGAAATATACTTCAGCTTACCTAAATAGGGAATACAAGGAGTCATCTTCAAGCTGCTGATATAGTCTCTAAGCCTTTTGTAATTATCTTCTTTACTCATAACATACTCCAGCTTTTCAAAGGTGGCTTTATCCTTCCGACCTAATAACTAGGGGGAAAAAAAAAAAAAGAAGCCAAAACCAGATGAGTGTTAAGTTTGAGAATTATGATTTCTCTTTTACCCTTAAAAGCACGGATTTCCATCCCCTGCCCCCCCCCCCATTTTTTTTGTTGTTGGTTTGTTTTCAAATACAACTGCTTCAAAATTACAGCATTTACTCCTTAAGGATGAGTACTTGGGGAGAGTTTACAAAGAAAAGCTTCTATTTTGGCTGTTAAATTTAAACTATCCTTTTAAAAAATTAGTCCTGGAGGTTCCTTCTGAAATCATCCAAGTTTTCAAAAGACTAATCTAGCTAAAACACAGCACACTTTCACATGCTGTCCACTTCTACAGTATTTCAAAACAGTAGTTTATTCACTCCAATTATCCATAAGTTAACATTTCTTTGTCAGATATACTAGGAAATTTTATACTAATCCAGCTTCACAAAAACCCAATTTCCAAAATACGTTCTTATTCTTGAGAGCTATCACAACAAATAATTTTCCAAAGAGCAAAACAATACCATTAAGATCTGATAAATATCTTAAACTAAACTACAATTTTAAAAACAATGAATGCAGATATACACATATACATGTACTTGAAGGTCTGGAAAAGAGTAAGGGTTTTATATATTTTTCTTTACAGAAGGCATTATGGACTTGAATATAGGCTGTGTATATTGTTCTGCCAACTAGCAATTTTACTGGCTCTTAATGTTACAGGAATGTCGACTTC
>NW_008795025.1:2824690-2854229 GCF_000699145.1 Aptenodytes forsteri | reverse complement strand
TCCCCCCTTCCCCCCCCCACCTGTGTTCCCCCCCCCCCCCCCCCCCTCTCCTTTGACAAAATTAACAGCAACCAGACTCTCTTTGTAAGATTGGGAAAGTAAGTTAGGATATTTTTAAAACATCTAGCTGAACTACTGCTGCAAAACTACATTAAAGGCTTAATTTTAATTCAGAACCAGAATTTTAAGAAGGGTAGAAGATGTTCCCACTGAACATTTTGGCACAAGACTCAGCGTTCTAGTCTCAGTCACAATTTTTCCCCTATAAGATACTCAATAGTGCAAAAATTACAAGGGTCGGATTGCTAAATTTTTATGCATATTCCCTTTTCTCTTTCAGTTAAAGATCAACCTACGTGAACATGATAGAAATGAAATGTCCCTTCTGTAAAGCTGTAAGTTCACTATTGAAATAACTGCTCTTTTTACTTGCATTTCCTATATCCTAGTCTTCATTAGGATAGCTAACACACCAACAAACTGAACACTGGCTCTCAGAAGAAAGTCACTTTTAAAAAGTGAATTGTTTCCCAAGACATACTGATCTCTGACATTCCAGCAATTAATTTACATCTTTAGCTTTGGTTCCAATATTTGGATGAACAGCATCTCACGTTCATTAAAACTGCAGACATCTGCCAATTCCAGGACAAGGAAACAGTAGACAGGCATGACTTCTTTCCAACCACCGGAACATGACATTTAGCTTTTGAAGTTTATCTCCTTAAAGATGATTCCAGTTTAATCAGCCTAGATTAGCCTGCCTTTAATAATATTCTAAAATATTCTGCCGCCATTTGGTGTCTGAAAGGCTTTTGTAGTTTTGCAGACTGGAAGGTAAGACAAGACTAACAGATACAATAATGGCCTAAATTCAGACTTGAATGAAATTAATTGTATTTTCCTCAAAACATGCGGATTTGCACAATCTTGTTCAAGTCTGATATATCATTTCAGGCTCTTTGAATAACCTCTGAAAAAGTTGATCCTGTATGACTTGCCCTTGTGCTGCTCACAGTGCAATTCACATTATGTCTCCACTTCCTGCATTCATGTAGAAAAGTACAGGGAACCCAACAATATTAAAAGTGTTTCTGTGAGGGTAAGTAAGGACCCAGCTGTTATTTCTTCAGTTTTGGAGCTGCTTCTTTTTCTAAATAATTTTTATTCCTCTGTCTCTTAGGCTCAAATGATGCAAAGAACAGCAAAGAGATGTACATATACAGAGACAACAAAAGCTAAGGCTGCTAGTTTACAGTAGATGGAAAGGACTCAGAGCCTTCTAGACTGCTCTTTGCTTTCTAGTTATAGTGTGCCAGCACTGAAGACAACCTTTTTGAAATGCAAGAGAGATGACATTTCAAGGGTGCTGGCATAGTGGGGCAGGATTCACTCAGTGATGGTCACACTTCAGATGTCTAATGATTATTTGCTTACATTGGCCAAGTCCTAGCTGGTCATCTAGACTTCCTTTACATTAAATGGAGAGAAGTAGAATATTCTATTCTATGTACTTTCTTGGAAAGGTTCATAATTCTTTTGAAGTTTTGAACAGGGCAAATCACACATTAGAAGCATTTATTATTCTCCAGAGCTCAGAGGGTGTGCAGGCAATGAGTGAGACAAATTTCAGACATACCGTCAGAAGACATGAATTTCATCTTTTTTAGAAACATTAGATTACCAAGCAAATATTTAATGGCTCCTTTCAACTCTAGATTCCAACCACATAAGGTGACTTTTTTTTTTTTTTTAGGGAGTGAATATAGTTGTGGTTATTCTCCTGACTTTATAAGTTGGGTTGACCACAGGTTGCTACAAACTATCTCAGAAACGGAGAAGAAATCCTTCCTTACTGAAGGTTTTGGAAGGTTACTGTATAACTTACTCAAATGACTTGGTGACTCAAATGATGGCTTGGCGGTGTGCCTTTTCACATGTCTTTTCTTGCTTTTAAGATACAGAAAGCCAAAGGCTTAGAATTACTTCAAGAATTTATAAACTGAACTTCCAACGGAAAGACATCTACATCAGTTTGCAGTGCACATTGCTAGAAGCTATCCTGCAACCTGTATTTGCAAAGGCTTATATAAGATGATGAAAAGCACAGACTCGCTTGGGATTGTATGAGTAATTAAACACCTGCAGAAATGTTACCTGGCATTCCAGAGGTTGGAAGGGGGAAAAACTTTAAAAACTGATACATATGCCAACAGCACACAAATAATCATCATAAGTGCAAAACAGGACTTCTGGTTGACCAAGCAGGAAAAGAAACTGAGGATTCCCAGTTCTGAGTGGCATAATTATGGTAGTAACTAACACGGTTTGTAATTTATGGTTACAGTTGACATTTGTTTCAAGTCAGGCACAAAAAATAATCAATTTGGCATCACTGTTACAAAAATTGCTGAGGCATCAGTTCATCAACATGACAAAAAACAGAAAAACAACAGTTCTCCTCGAGATCATTTTGAAGTGTTAACTTCATTAATACTTCCTTAGAGAGATTTGTGGTATTTTGAAACAATGTCTTACTTAATTGTGCATTTGCAAAATGTGCACAGAATTATAGATTAGCATCTCGACAGGAGTGAATTATATTCAATTTTGGTAACATTTATCAACTGAACAACTATCATCATCCAGTTACCAGACAAAGAAACACTTTTTCTAACATGCGAGGATGTGTTGACATGTCTTCAGTGAAAGTTTTTAGCTCTTTTTAGTGATCTATTTATATTGATCCCCCGCACAGGAGTATTTCAGTCACGTGATTATTTCTATCCCACTTGAAAATGTCACAGTTCATCTGTTTACACAGCTGGATAACTGCACAATGTATGGCTGAATCAAGCACAGTATTTTCTCAGCTCTGAGGTATCAATGAGCAAAAGTCATTCCTAATGTTCTTCTGATCAAGGATATAACTACACAAAAATAAGATTAATTCCAGTCAAAAAACCAGATGTCAAATAAAAATGTTTCCAAAGAAAGCCATTCTTTCATAACTGTACAAAAGCAGACCTACAAATATACTGCGTAATGCAGTTGTTATAACTATGAAAATAATTCTGAAAACTCTGAGAAAAATTGCTAGATTTAGTTATCAGTCAGAGAAACTACAAATCTCTTTATGGAAACTGAATCAAGAGTTTCTGGACATCTGCTCTCCATAGCAAAAAAAATTCCAACAGTATAAACCCCTAAACGATTAAAGTATGACCCACTTTGGCATTCATAATTTTCCAGCAACTAAATACAAAATAGCTTCTGGCCAAATTAGAAGCCTCTGCATTTAGCAGAATCTGCAGGGAACTATTTTTCAAAGGAAAATATTTCTATACCAGAATGGAAAAAAAACTCAACAGGAAACCATAGACTTAAGAGGCACTAGAAACATTATGTACATGGTACGAGAAGATTAAAAGTATCTGTAATAATTATTGCATCCTTGAAAACAAGCTACAGAATGTTGCATTCTCCTAAGAATAAATTAAAACCCCTTCACTGCCCTGCTGCTCACTTACCGCCCACGTTTTAGTCAGCCTGAAGATTGGAGCACTGTAGGGGCCTGACACAACTGCCATAAGAGCATGGAGATTATTCAGCTCTGACAGTTTCTGAGGACAAAAATATATAAAATAACAATAAACAACATTCCAAGTGCTGTCAATAATGAATACAGATTAAATAACAATCTAAAATGAAGAAATCCTGCATATTCTAAAATGAAGAGTTAATTACAGTGAACTGCTGTGCACCCATACCACTTTTATGGCACCTCCTAATTTTTCATTACTGCATCTATACAGTTTTGGATTAGACTATACTAGCTGCTTCATAGTCCAGAGAGAGCCCTTAAAAAAAAAATTCTATATGTGCATACATCTTGTGACATGTAACAGTCTGACATTCAAACTCAACAAATTCCTTTCATAGCATTCAACAGAATTTTCAAACTTAACATGCCAAAAAGGATAACCCAGTTGTGAATGATGTAATCATGGCAGTATTTAATATTGTAAATGCATTTGGCACTGTGGGTTTATGTAGCTACCAAGGCTGCATCAAAACACCCAAAAAATATTGTTGCAGGATGGAATCAAGCAGGTAAATTTCAAAAGCCACGTACCTGGAGTACTTCTCTCACTGAAAGACAATTTTTGGGGTATGAAAACTCAAACTAACTAGTGGAAAGGAACAACGAAATCAAAATTGAACACAGGAAACATCAGGGTAAAAGAATTTTCTTAAAAACTCTCTACAAAACACTGCGCATAAGTGCATTTTCTTACATATTTGGAATTTCCCTCCCCTCTTTTTTTTCTTTCCCTCTGTCTCCAAAACCATCGATCTGCCTTAGCCAATTAACTACTGGTACTACTGTCACGAAAGCTTAAAAATGATCCATAAGAAAACACTGTTCCTTAAGCTCTTCTGCAATATCAATTATTCCGATAGCTACGAGCACCCAGAGATATGAACTACATTCAGGGATTTTTGGTGGAGCACACAAAACCTGAGGTTTTACCCCTAACAAAAAGACTTTGATAAAGAGAAATGGATATTCAATCACCGTACTGCAAATCCTGTTTAACCCACTTGGAAAATTCACCAAGGTAGGTTAGGATTCCAGCCAGAAACATGATACAATAATATAAGGCACCTTTGCTATTCAAGAAATGGTGGAAGTCTTTTTTTCCTCCTTGAAACTCAGCTTACCCAAGTTTTCTTGATTAGGAGGCCTTTCCTGAGATAACAGGACAAAAAAGTTAGACTAACTTGATTCTGAATAAATGCTGAATATCAGAGGAGACCTTATATTTGGAAGGCCAAAATCGATACTGCAAGGATGGTTTTCCGGAGCAGGGCAAAATGATTCTCTCTCCACTTAACACACTGCCAGAAAACTAACAGCCTTTTATAGAACAAAGTCCTCATAGGTATTACTCAGAAATGCCACATTTAATGCTTACTGTCAGGCCACCCTAGAAACAATGTCAGTTTGAGTGCCCAGAATCCTACGGTTCCAGCACGTCTACTGACAAACAAGATTCTTTCCACACCTACTGAAGACGTCTTTCCCTCTCCTAATCCTCTTTTGGGAGGATTCTTTAGTAACTGTGTGTAAAGGGCAATCAATATTTTGTGGGGTGAGGTGGGGTGTGTGTGTGTGTGGATATTTGTCATATACCATAGTCCTACTATTCTTCCAAATAGTACTGCTGTCCCTGCACTTATACAATAACCTTTTCTTTCCCCTCCACACGTCCCCAAACAAGGTAATAAAGTTCACTGTCCCAACTGAAAAAAAAAAAAGGCTGTCCTAGCTGCTGCCAGCATTGAAACAGAAGTCATAACCAAGCAGGATAGTCTGGGAACTTCAAGGGAATGCAACTATTAAGTCCAATTAGTTCATGCATAAAGCGATATAGCATGAGATACCATTAAAGGACTGCTAACTATACAATAGATAGATAATTGTCAGCACAAAGAATTCACTGTAGAGTGGATTTACAGCTTATCTCAGGTAAAGTTAATTAGTGTGACCTCTGGCACCAAGCTGCTTTGATAATAGCTCTGGTGTAAACAGAAAATCCTTCAAATGGCGCTAACTGCAGTAACTTCATGTTAGTGGCCACATGTAAGCCAAGATAACAGATACAGTAAGTAAATTAACAGATATAAAAAACGCCCCATATATAGTTTCTTGCTTTTTGTAATTGTGATTTTTACAACTCATAGGTAAGCAAAGCTCAACTAACTAATTGTTAGAGCACATAATTGTCTCAAAACCAGCAGCATTTCAGCAGACACTGCTGTCTGCAGCCCACTGATGAGATCAGGCACATTCAGGGTGCTGTACCCAAAGCAGAGCCTACACCCCCCAGCACTGGCAAGTCCCATCCAAATACTAACCAAACCTGACCCCACTCGGCTTCCAAGATCAGTTCTGCCCTATGACCACACAGGTGAACCTCTCCCCTCCTACAGAAGGACATGAATAATGAGGCAAATTGTTGTATGTTTGTATTTCAAACAAAAAACCAAGAACTGATTTTGAAAAATACACGAGATGAAGATACATTAACTCACCAGATATCAAAGGATATTTAAGAGAGATCTTTAACAGTTTATGACCACAGCATGATTATTGAGCACAGCCTGTGGAATCTTACAAAATTAGCTTGCTTTGCCCAAAATTTATAGTCAAATCCCGTAGAAGTAAAATATTACTTCATTAGAAATGTGCATATCAAGACAAAGAATGCATTTGTAAAATAAATACCAAGGTAATTGACAAAAAATTTTACATCTTTCTTTGCAGCCAACCTGAGGTGGTCACAGAAGTTAGCTGTAGTAACAGTCAGCCACCATCTAACAGGAAAAATTTGAAAAATATCCCTCTCTTCACACTACAATGAAGAAGTTTAATTCTGTTTGAAGGACCAGGACTCTGGTTCATCTACACATAAGTCAAGATGTGCTGACCCTTTTCTTATGAATGTCAGTCTGAAAGGCTTTCAGGAAGGTATCACAGGATGAGAGCTCTAAAATGTTTTCTGAGTTCAGGTACATTTTTGAAACAGTATTTATTAAGTTGGTATTATTCATGCCACAATTGGAATAACAGACAACAGATCCTTTCCTTTCAATAGTAAAAGCAAATAAATTATTTCTATTCTGACTGATGCTGTTTGAACTGATTCTACACACACTGTTTTGGTTTAACCAACATTAGAAAACACATCCGGTAAATTATATTATCTAATAAACAGTATTTAAAATAAGGCATCTTCGCATTTCCTTAGTTAAACTATTTTTCTTAGAAACAAAGGCCTCCATTTCATGACTTTGGTCTGTCACTATTTCTGACAACTTTGTTACACGCAGAAGCCAAACAGCTATTCATGTCAACAGATACAACCACAGCTAAATCAGGTATCAGATAAATATTTACGCATGTGTATTTTTGAACAGACCAACTTCAGCATAAGAACTTTCATCATGGTGAATCCCACAACCCCCCCCAATCCAAATTCTTACCTTCGCAGTTTTAATATAGTGGCTCAAAACCTCAGCTCTTATTTTTAAAGTTTGTGCATGTAGAATCTCTCTAACAACCCAGAAGCTTACCTAAAAAGAAGAAAATTTGCCTTTTTAAAATAGAGCTTCAACATTATGCTTTTAATATTTTTATTTCATGAGTGATACATTAAAAGTCTCACAGCATTCAACTTCCATCTATAAAGTTGAATACATACTAGAAAATGCAAATGCCTATACTATAAAATCCCAAACAATATAACTCAGATACTAATAAAAAACTTTCTTCAAAGTGCTTTGCTCTGTTATTCTGCTCATTCTTACCCAAAATACCTTCTACCATTACATGGTCAAGCAGTTGCTTAAATCAAATTAATAAATCCAACTTATATTTAGAATTGAATCTTTTATCTTGTTAATCTCTTCACTTTCCCCATTTCCTAACAGGGAGCCACGCACTCCAGTATTTTGTTGGAGAGCGCATGTTCTGGTGCCTGCTTTTCTCAGTAAGTGTGTGGGTGGCTAGGACTTGTCTTTCTAAAATCTGTCACATCAGTCAGTTGCGTACAAAGACATTGGGATCTGTTTTTCTAATGAGGAAAACCCTTCTGCCGCCAGCACATCTCAAAAAAACCCAGCAGAATCAGTTATGTACAATCTATGCAAACAGACTCATTTTCAGCCTAAGTTTAAGGATGAGATCTCACAGACACAAAGCAAATGGCAAAACTCTCAAACTTCAAACAAAGTTCTCTCAAGAAAATAAAATCATGATGAAATTTTACTAAGAGAGTCTATAAAATGAAGGAATATAAAAACTAAAATTGAGTTATATCCTTTGGTTTTACTTTTCTACAGCTTCAAAGCTGCACTATCCAATTCTCAGATGAGTTGAATAGCTTCAACTACAGTTCACTGACATTTCCAAATTCTCAACACCTCAGAATAAAAATAATAATCAGATCGATATAATCTGAACAAAATTGGAACATAAGGTAGGAAGCCTCTGCTATAACCTAGAGTTTATACTTTGTACTCTTATTGCCGGCTACGCCAATTACCTGCTAATATACAGCATACTACCATACTCATTTGTTAACTTTTATAAGACTAACGTCACTACTGTATAAAAATCGCTGTTCTATTCAGTATGGTATGAGGGATGGTTGCTGCATTTTGTAGTTACATGAATACCTCATAAAAGCTATACTTTGAACATGTTTTGTTAACATGTCTAAATCCTAATCTTCTCTCCTCTGCTCCCCCCACGCCCTCTGCCCTCAAACTTTAGCACAAAGAAGAATGATAGATAATAAACACCTTCATAACTGTAATAAAACAGTAGCAAAGAATTAGCAAATGGTAACAAATACTGTAGCTTTTATGCATGTATTCACTACAAGTTAGGAAAAAATGAACGATTAGCAAGATACAGCATGACTGCTATTTACAAAGCTACTGAAAACAGTGTATGAAGAAATGTATGCTCTCATACATAAACATCTTTCAACCTGTCATGCTGCTTTGATTTTTTAAGAGTGATGCTAAACCACTTCTCGTAAAGTAACATTGCATATGTATTCAGGTTCCTGCCCAAAATTTCAATTAAAAAAAATTAAATACCCCGTTTATCCTGTTTCACTTTATACAGTATGGGAGCTCTTTATACAGAATAGCATGAGAAGATCCGCACCTCCACAATTATTACCTTTTCAGTGAAGTTACAGTGATCTGATGAGAACTGGGATGTCAAAACATAACAGCTCTTTGAAACCAGAAAATGGAAGAATTACAAAAAAAACCACGAGAAAACCCACAAACATCTTACATAACAACTTCTTTCCTTTGGTCTGTTTGTCTAAGGCTGTATTAGCCAGGAAAGAATTAGCCACAGAGCTCAGTGACTTTTTTCCTTTTTTTCTTCTTCCCTTTTTTTTTTAAAGCAAAGTATCTCCAGATAAACTGTGTTACCCTACCATAAAAAATGGTTCTGTGCAAACAGCATTACTATAAAATATGTAAGTACTGAATACAGAAATACTAAAGTATTTGACAGTACTTCAAAATATTGTCAAAAAAGTTAAACCTCAGTTTGATGTTCTGTTGTAGTTACACAGCTTGAGAAAACCAACTTTTCCCTTGACTGATGAATGAGTTTCTAAGGAGATGCCTTCCCTTTGAAGGTCAAGGAAATTTTAAAAATTTTAACATAGATTTTCATACCGTAAAGAATCCGGTAGGGACAACACACGTATTGCTGTGCCTTAAAATCCCAAATCTCTTCAGTCCCAAGTTAACAGAGCGTCGATGAAATAGGAGACTGCTTGTGGTAGGCCAGACTATGAAACGCTTGCTCAAAATACGGAACAATGCTCAATCATTTTCATAAGGATGAAAAAACAAACAATTTACTATGTTGGCCCTGACTTCTATGAAAGTTCATTAGTATCACAGTGACATAAGCACTGTGCCACACAAGTACTCTTGTTTACTCAAGGAAGCCTGGTTTCCATCCCAGTCCCAGCCAGACTGAGTCTCAATACTTCCAAGCTCTTGCAGGAGAAACAAACCAAAACAAAATGGAAAACTTTCTTTGAAGCTTAGAGCCATCCAGTCCCTTCAGTGACAGAGTAAGCAGGAGATAAAGAATTAAACACACTTAACCATTTCTACTCCAACCACCTCCACTTCTCTTTGATGTGTTTTTACTGGCATTGACATTTGTTTTTGGCTGGTCTAGTTTATTCACTGGTATCTTCAGACAGCACCATAATCTAATGTATTCCAAATATTGAAAAATAAACAATTTAAATAAACCCTTTTGTTTCAATAGGCCACTTATTTATTTTATCCAGGTTCATTCTTCACGTAAATTATACGTATTTGTTCCATTCATATTTTGTGGTTATTTTGCTTCAAGTCCTCTCTCATTGCATTTAAATGTTATTATTTCTCACACTGTCCGACCAATATAAATCAGTTGGATGACCCACAGCCTTTGGGCATCAATGCCTTTGATACCAGTTCAAGACAGCATTTAACCCTTGACATATAATTGTGTATTTATATTCTTCCCTATTAAGGTCAACCTAGAAAAACATGCTTAACTTTTGAACGTATCTTCTCTTGAATCACAGCTTAAGCTTTTTTAAATTATCCCATGTTTGCCTTATCTGAAATACTAATTTTGTTGTACTGGTGCTTTTAAGTTCATAGTTGTTGGTTCCAAAACTAATTCTGCTTTCTGTGCTAATTAGTTGATAGGCAAATTCAAGACTCTCTCTTTAATGGAGTTTCTGGATCATTCTTCCAAATATCTGTTAAAAACATTCTGATATGCTACACAAAAAGCATGTAATGTAAAACAGACAGTACTGACCTTGCATCATGACAGCTAAGGTAGAATCCCTGTCTTCTTTTGTTTTGTTTCCAAAGGAAGCTCACTAACCTCTTCCCCACCCCACTTTTTTTAATTTCTGATAACCCTAGTAAAATTTCACTATCATTCTTTATTGCAACTCAGCAACACTGCCCTATTCAAGACAAACGTCCTCTCCTACATAATGTTTGCATTTGGTTTAAAAAACAAAACAAAACACAGTTTCACAGAGTTAGTAAAACATAAAATTTGCCTTTCAAGTGGGATCTTTTGCTTTAAAATTGTTCCAATGTATCGAATCTAGTTGACAAGTTTCTCTAATATTTTAAGCTCTGTGGCAGCACAGTTCCACTCCCATTCAAATAAAAACCTCAAGAGGTTTTTAATACAGATAATCTTATAACCAGGAGAGCAACTGTTACCTTTACATAAACTATGAAATGTTTTCATATCAATGCCTAACAGCAATCTTCAAAAAATACACACCTCTTGTTTGCAATTTATGATAAACACTTATTTTCAAAAGGTAGAGAACAAAGGCTTAGGAAGTAGGCAAACTTGACGATTTTGCACTCTGACAGATTTACCAGTTACAACAGTAGTATGCAAGTATACAACTGACGTTCAGAAGAAAGCTGAAAAAGGCAGAGATCAGGGTTTTTAAAAAAATGTGTAAAGAAATTACATATTTAAAACCAATACTTAATAGTAGATATGTGGATCTATGGAGTACCATGTAGCAATGTATTCTTCAAGAATAAAAGAATCCTGGCATGGAATGATTCAATTGATTTCTCTTCCCTGAACTCGATCTGTTTTTACAGGCACCACATATAATTATCACATAACTAATGCTGGAAATACACTACTTCATTCTCAGTGGACTGCAATCAACTGCACATAATCATTACTGTTTCCAAAATGCTATCAGCAGATCAATTTGCTGTGAAGCAGCTGTTAGTGATTTAATATTCTCTTTACTTACAAAGTGACAGCTGTTCATGGTTTTCTTTTGGCAAGTTGGGGGGAAAAAGGAAAGAGACAGATGCATAATGCATAATTTAAACCCAGTGAAATTTCAAAGGTTAACAAAAGTTTGATGAAATGTATTCATGCCTGATAAAGCCGAAAGTCGCAATGATTTTCCTGATTACTTATTTTAGGTCTAAGCATTAGAGACCCCCAGGTAAGTGGGGCAGGTGCCCAACAGGAACTACACTCTGCTGAGCAAGCACCTGGGGTAAGAACTGAATGCCAAGAAGGCAAACCAGGCAAGGAAGATGAAAATTGCTTACTCCACCGTGCCTTCTTATTCCCAGCTGCCACTGCCTATCCCATACAAATTCCTGGGTTTCACTGCTCCTGAAAGGATGGTGAATCTAAATACAACATTACTATTGGAATGAATGAGTCCTCTGCAACGATGCATTTGGAACCGTAGGCCCACACTA
Source organism: Aptenodytes forsteri (assembly GCF_000699145.1). Classification (NCBI taxonomy): domain Eukaryota; kingdom Metazoa; phylum Chordata; class Aves; order Sphenisciformes; family Spheniscidae; genus Aptenodytes; species Aptenodytes forsteri. The sequence goes on along the minus strand of NW_008795025.1, from coordinate 2,842,349 downwards.
CATCAAAAGTTATCCAAAGTACTGTCTCAGTAAGTCAAAAGTTGAGGTACTAACAGAATAATAGGAACCTGTGACTGAAACAATACTTGCCCCTTTTCCCCACCCTCTCCAGTCCCACTATACTTCGAAGGTAAGACTGACGACTTTCCTTGGTGTCAGAATAAAGGCTGATGAAAATTTCTTGGAAGAGCTTCTTGCAAATGGTATGTCCCTCAGCCACCAAAGCTGCATGCAGCAGTTTCCCAAAAAAATTGGTTAGAGGCAAACTAATGCAGCATCTGAGCTGATGTTAAATATCTGGACTCGTTTCCTCTTTTATTACCTATTCTTTGACTCTTCAAGGAAGAGTTTATCCTACAGGCTATTATGACTCCTACGTCAATGTTTTTCAAATGATACCTTAAAGAGAACAGAAACAAACGTGAAAAAAGAAACAGGAAAGAAGACCTAGACATGCCTTCAAATCTTTTGGCTTTAAATATAGTCCAAGAGACAGCCTAAGCACTGCAATATCCAAATGTGATGGTGCTGACAATGTGAAAAACAGAAAGAGAAGCTACTTGTCCTGTTCCAGGTGATTTAATGGTGAATTGCAATGGCTTCAAGTACTTACTGGCTGCCTGTTAAAAAAAGACCTTTTTTCATTTCTTTGGAGATAATCAATGGAATAGAGCCTCAAACTGGCCTGTCTTGATTACACTGGTGACTCCATAAAACTCACTGACATGGCAAAAACACACGCTAGATTTCGCCACTGTTCTTGTTTCAGGGGTGTTCCAAGGACAATTCAGATTATTGGCAATATATTTCTTTTAGACATTAAACCCAGCAATAACAGGCATGTAAGAAAGGGAATCTTCTGTAGCAGCCAACGCAATGTCTGAAACCCAGTAGGGAAGTGAAAGTCAGGGACAGATCCTGTCAGATGGATAGGTCTTCACTGGAGCTTAAAGACAACAGAAAACAAAATTTTCAAGATATTAGGAAGGCTCTTAAGAAATCATTAGCAAAGATATTCTCAGTAAAGGAACCTGTCAGCTGACAGAGGGGCACATCCAACTTTTATGGCTGTAGAGAAAGCACATGAATGGGGTGAGGCTTAATTACAAACCTAAACCTTATGACAAGAAAGTTTGCAGCTATATTTGTGTACATACCACTATATGGAATGTCTATACAATGACGTCCAAAGAGAACCATAGACTGCCTGTCATGGCATCAATCTTAAAGCTAATACATTCTGTTTGTATGTTTATTGCTCTTCTGGTGTTCCCCAAAAATAAGCTACAGAAAGGGAGAGTTCATAAATAAGTCTTAGTCCCTTTCTGACTGCATCATTTCTAGCGAGGCCTTCAGATGCAAAGCCAAAGGGAAGAGAGGGGGGAGAGAAACAGTACAAGAAATTCTATACACAACTGCTCAAAGCCAGTCAGAGTGCTGCATTTATTCAAGGTTCTCCTTTACCATACTGAAAAAATTTAAACAGTTACACAGGTCTTTTAGTCCACTGAAACATATTGAACAAACTCAAAGACACTACAGACCTTTGAGAGTCACCTAGTTTTACAATTTCTTTCAGACTGACCTGTCTTTCAACCAAAAATAACAGTTCCTTGAAACAAATGAAGCATAGTAAAAAAAAAGGAAATTAAGACAGATGAAATAGCCAGTGACTATCAACAACTATCTATATAACATACACTCGGGGGTAACGAAAATATGTAAGGCTCCCTTTAGCAGCTAGCAACGCTTTGCAGGGAAATAACTATTATGAAGAAATGAATTACTAAGAGGCAGGTATTTCTAGCATCTTATTCTCCTTATTGCCTTTGTTGTAAGAGTATAGCCAGTTTCGTATGGATTTTTATAAAAACTAAGACTGAACAAAAACAAGACTATCACCCATCAACTAATAATCCAGTGAACAGATTTGATAAATGTTCCCACAGACTACAAATATAGAAACATCCTTTAAAAAAAATTAAAATCTGAGAAGGTCACAAAACCAAAAAGTCATTAGGATGAATAAGAAGGGAAGACTTAAGAAAGGATTACAATAATAAACTAATGGGATTTTGCTGGCATGATGAAATTCCTGTATGTTAATCTAAAAATACTGTATTTATAAGTTTTCTAAACACTATTTAATAATAAAGTTAGCATTTTACCAACATTTAAGATCTTTAACAGCTACTTTTAAAGTACAGGTCTCTCCTCCTGGCTCTGGCCAGCTGTACAAGGCAAACCTTCCTTCCCTCTGCTCTTAATATATTTACAGGTTAGATATTTTTGAACAGTGGTTCTGTAATGACAAACAGTCAGTTTGCAGACAGCTGATTGCTTATTCCCATGAAAAGGTTTCCCCTCCTTCCTTCTTGCTACTAAGCATATTTTACCAATTCTTTAACATGTCTGAGGTTGACTTTCTGTTTAGCCAGTTCCTGCAGTTCTTTAGTACATTATACAATAACAAATGAGAAGTGAGGTCCTTGATGAGGTACACTGCCTAACATGGCCCTTACTACAAAAACATTTCGGAATATTCAGCAAAAGAAAATGTTTCTCTGAGGAGATAACTTACATGAATAAACAAGACAGGAACAGGTTTCCTAGAGAGGTGGTCGATGCCTCATGCCTGTCAGTGTTTAAGAGGCATTTGGACAATGCCCTTAACTTTTGGTCAGCCCTGAATTGGTCAGGCACTTGGATGATCGTTGTAGGTCCCTTCCAACTGAAATAGTCTATTCTAAGACAGCAAATATTGGAATCACTGGCATATCAGTGATATTAGTGTAAAAGTAGCCTCAGGCTGAATATATAGTCCAATAAAGGAGCAACTTCAAAAGCTAGATCAGGAAAATTTTAACTAAATACAACCAAAAAAGAAAAACCAAACCAAAAAAGCAAAGCCCCAACCTAAACCCCCCAGATTTCAATAGATGGTATGGTCACAAGAAGTCTATGGTGTAACATTTTTTCTTTAGTCAAGAGGACAATCAGACAAGTGTCCAAAACCCATGCCCAGAGAAGCATTTCAGTCATTAGAAGGCTAAGAAATATTTTAAGTGTTGTCAATGAGAAGTAATAGGATTTGGTCATATCCTGAATGTGAGCAATAACGAAAAGTGAGAAAGTACTCAACAATTGATAAAAAAAAAAAAACCTGAAAAGGTTAGAGGTTTGGTCAGAGTTTTAGATGATTAACAAAGATGCCTGTAGATCTCTGGGTACAGAAGATAGGTCTGGAATAGAGCCTGTGAGTTTGGTCAGAGTTTTAGATGATTAACAAAGATGCCTGTAGATCTCTGGGTACAGAAGATAGGTCTGGAATAGAGCCTCTAAGTTTGAGACATTATTAAACATTTACAAGATGAGACATGAGGGTAATAGAATTACTTCATTCTGAAATACAAAATATGGCATTACACAAAAAACATTAGAGTTTTGAGACTTGGTTGGCTAGCTACACAGCTGGAGTCCTACAGCTTTAATTGTGGAGAAAGCTAAAATTCTTATCTTATTTTAAAAGTTAATTTTACACAGAGAAATTTTTAAGTAAGAAAGCCATAAATCTCAAATACAATACCTGAAAAATTATGCTAAATAGAGAGTTGAAGAACAAGTTTTGTACAGAAAAATTGTTCGGAATTTTTAAAGTTTGCCCAGAATCACCTTAAAAAGGTAACCATACTGACAAAAGGCTTATATTTTTAGGGACAAAAACATCTATGTGGAGCAAAAGACACTCAACTAACACAGAAAGAAATTACATCTAATTACTACTCCAGAAATCCTGTATAGCAAGCCTTTAACCTGTAATTACCATTCTGTCTTTATGTAAAGGACAGCCAGCATTTATGGGGGAAAAACACTTAGTATTTTCCTGTTTCATCAATAACTGCTATTTAAAACAAAAACACAGCTATTTCTTCAGTACTGTTTTGGTCTTTCTGTATATCCTGAAAATAAGGAACTCCTTATAGCAGATACTTTAAGTTTCCAAGTAATCAGCTGTGATCAGTAATAAAAGGGATGTGCCAGAACACTTTATTCCCCAGACTTTTTAAATGTGTACATGTACTGACACTGGAGAGACAATAACTCACATGATTGAATCTTCTGGTGAAAGCAACAGCATTTGGTGCAGAACTGTATTTCTCTTTTTTGTTCCAGCCACAGCTTGCCAGCTCCTGGGAGAACAAGGATGAAAATTCATTTTTTTAAGTTAGTGCATAACACATGTTCAGAGCCAAGAGCATATAGAGAGACAAATCTTAAAAGTTTCAAAATAACTTAACAGAGCAATAATACATTGAAGTAATAAATATATAGTTACACTTTTTCTGATTTTTGTTCCAGCCACAGCTTGCCAGCTCCTGGGAGAACAAGGATGAAAATTCATTTTTTTAAGTTAGTGCATAACACATGTTCAGAGCCAAGAGCATATAGAGAGACAAATCTTAAAAGTTTCAAAATAACTTAACAGAGCAATAATACATTGAAGTAATAAATATATAATTACACTTTTTCTGATTTATTCTGTAAATTGAGATTCCACAAGTCTCATTTCTGAATTGTTTTGAATTATTAGATTTTTTACAATCAATCTTTTGTTGAATTAGGAACTTTTTTTTTAATTCAGCTCTTATTAGAAACCAGTGAAATAATTCAAGATCCATTTTGTTACCACAGAAAATCCCGCTTTAAAAGTGAATCTGAGCTAGGGCGAGCAGCATGTTCTTTTGTTTTTAATTGCCTTCTGAAGATACTTAAAGTCTACTGAGAAGATACACCTCACTGACTCAATCTAGACATGTCCCATTATTTTAGCTTGGCATGTTGCATTAAAGAAATACCAAAATTGTCATCTTTTGCAGCAACAATAAAAAGAAACACTATTTCCAGTTTTCCCTTCCAAAAAGAGCCAATTTTATTTTAAGTTGAACAACACTCAGTGCTTAGATAGTTTTGTGGAATAAAAGGGAGCAAGGGGACCTGCTTAGAAGATAAAAAAAATAAATTGCGTAGTTCCTATACTTAAGTCACCCTAAAAACTGTAGGCCTCAACAATCTCACAAATTACTTGTAAAGTCTGAAAAAGCATTACTTTAACTACAAAGTTACAATGCCTCTTAATCATCTGTAAAACTTAGTCAGCAGCTGGGCAACTACATCATCTTCCTTGTTACTTACTACCACTTAATTTCAATAAAGCAGTTTTAATTACAGTCATAAAAAACTAGATGTTCCAAAATGAGCTCTTCTATTTGTATACAACAGCATACAGAATAGATGCAAATATATACAGCATACAGCACACAACCTATTCCACAGTGCTACCAAGAAAGGTAATCAATACAGAGACAGCTTAATTATTAAAGTGGCATAATAGCAAAGTACAGCCTTTCATTTTTATTTATTCATGTTTTCTTTCCACATCTTCCATTCTGAAGCGCTCTCAGTTTTATCACCGCATTGAAAACGACTTACTGAAACTAGTATCACACTATACATCCAGCTACCATATAATGTAGGTAAGATGACTCAACATGGAACCAATAATCGTGCCATTTAAGACAACAGTAGTTTAAAAGAATTTGGTATCTGGATATTCTAAGCTCTAAAGTTTTTTTGGGTTTTTTAATCAGGAACTTCTTAATGTCTTTTCAACCAACGTCCCAGAACTACTAAAGAGTCTCATGCCAGTTAAGAGAGACCTTGAATTCTTCCACTTGTTGAAGTTTGTGGTGTGCTGGTATTTGTTAGAGAAGACTCTGAGACACTCCTGTCCACAGGCCCTAGGAAGAATGCAAAGTCTCCAGCTTTGTATTTAGGGCCATTCCTTCAAATTTCACTAGGAAGTTCTACCACCAAAACCTATCCTGGAAAATGCCAGCATGTTCAGCATAGGAATGCACACGCCCATCTCCCTACATTTGCACTTCAACGACTATGCACAAGACAACCACGCAGCCCTGAGTTGCTCCTGTGGCAAAGGAGAGTGGGCCATTGGAGAAGGAAGCCATCCAAGAGATTCTTGTTTACATTCTCTATCCCTCAGCATCTCCCAGTGCTGCAATTTCCATTGGAATAACAATCACAGCCCTGCACTTGCGAGAATACAATTCATTCTTACTGGCATCTGACAATTACACCTCCTTAACAGCAGAAAAAAAATTAGTTCCTGTCTCGGGTTTAGAGAAAGCATGGTAATTTCCTAATGATTCACAGCATGTCCTTGTACTATTTCAATTCTCATCACTGAGTAAAAAACCAATGATGATTCCGGGCAGAAGTTACCCATTGCCCTGGCACTGTATATCTAAGGGCTTACATGATACAGACGTCAGAAGCAGACCAGGCTTAGCTAGCACTGAGCTTTGTGGCACTGATGTGATTAGCAACAGAAATGGTAATTTTTAAGTAGAAAACATTACCAAAAATCTTTAGACAGTACGTAACTAACAGTATTAATGTTAAGGTTAAATTTATATTTATACACTCAAAATTAGAGGTCTAATATCAGTTGGGCACAGATGCAAGATCTGACTCTCAGACTGTGAACCATATATATGTATAAATATATTTATCATTATTATTTCAAAGATGTCTCCCTGTTTTGACAGAAGACTTAGACAACTGAAGCTTCTGCTCCAGAAAAATCTTGTTGAGATTTTCCCTATCTGAATGGAAAGAGAAAGCAATGACTGGCAGAGAATAGATGTTTTGATAAATAAGATGGGAATCTAAACAATAAGGCAGCAGAAATAGCTCCTAGAACACACTCCTAGCAGATTCTCCTGACTAAGACCATTTCTGTATTCCTGGGCCTGAGGCTGGCTATAAGGTCATACATAGAGTTGTACATTATCATCCTTACCTCAGAATGAAATGTGTTTTCATGCAGTCTCACAAAAAGGTAAAGACTTCATTGTACATTATTGACTATATCACATACTGTTTAAAACTCTGAAATTCTAGTTCAGTCAAGAATACAGAATAACCTACCAGGGCTGACTGAAATTAGTTTTCCAAGTAAAAAAAAAAAAAAAGGACAAAAAACATTCTTCAACATTACTGCAGGTTTTTAGCATTTTTTCCCCACCATTAAAGCTAAACAGATGAAATGTTGTATAAAGGCAACGTTCTGTGATCTTGCACTCAAGGGTATTACAAGGTCACCACATTTTGCTCTAACCCGGTGACTCCTAAACGGTGCTACATGTGCTACTGGTCTACATGAACCCTTCAAAGACACAGCAGCTCCCAGCTCCACCTGCATGGAGCACTTGCTTCAACCACTCTTCTACTAACTCTCCTTTCTCTTCCACCCCCAAAACCTTCAAACTCTGTAGTAAGATCACAAGCAGAAAGAGTCATTTGTGGAGTGTACAACAGGACACAGAGGCACAGGGTTGAGGTATACAATGAGATGGGAGAGTTACAAGCAGATTTGGACTCCTAGATTTGAGGGGGAAAATAGATTATGAACTCAGACTACAGGAGGTAGGAGGCAGCAGCTGTTGTCAACTGGAGACAGTAGAAAAACTACACCGTAACAGATTTAGGGTTAAGATAATTTGAAAATACATGGGTGCAGTAGAGAGAAGATAGGTATGGGATTGAGATGGTTCCAGAGTATACGGGGTCCCATCTAAAACGATAGAGCCAAAGGCACATGCTCTCCTATACATGCTTGAAGCTCAGCACAGAAGCAGAAGTAACAGACAAAGCAATCCTGATAACTGCTAGTGGCAACAAATTTGAGAATCCTTTGGCTCTATCCACGTTCTTGAGTGAAAGCACATAGCACTGGATACTGCAAAGCAAAAGATCCTGCTCCTGACTGGAAAAGTACACATCAAAATACTTTTACAGAGGTGCCAAGGCACAGTTACGCGGGCCCTCAGGACCTTTGCTATCAGTTCAGATTCTTCAACAGCTTAAGCCAACCTCTACACCGCTGTTTAGGGACTGACACAGGAGAGGCACAGACTTTCGAGAGTTTAAAAGCCTTTTTTCCCCTCCCTTTTGTTAGTGTAAGAAATGCTTCTCCATCTCACTTGCAAGACCTCTCTCCCCTGTACAGCCAGCTTTCTTTTCTCTTGACTATCAACTAAAATAAAAGTAGTTTCCCTTTGCTGCCTGTCCACAGTTTCTCAGCATTACTACCTAATCACTCTGCTTCAGGGGAAACTGTTGTTCACAACCCTCTTCCTCCTCGCTAGAACCTGCCTGCCTAAACTCATTGCCCTTGACACTGCTCATCCCACCGTCCTAAGATGCCATCAACAGAAAAGGAGCCACCAAGGTTTTTGCCTTCACTGCATTTGGTCTGGGAGAAGTATGATACAGTCCTAATGAGCATGGACCTGACTCTGCGCACACTACTGCAATAAAGCGCACTAATTTGCTGAATTGGAATTCAGAAACCATTCTTATACTTCAATAAAAATACTCATTTCTTCGCTAAAAAGACTGCTGCCTATTCCACTACTCTAATTCAGGCATGTTTCTTTGATCTTCCTCTAGAATTACACTTTTTCCACCACAAGTTTCAAACATGAAGTATTCACAAGGATTATTTCCTTAGTCTGCCAGTCAACTCAAGCACAGGACCGACGTCACTACAACCACCAATTTCTTATTTTGTGTAATTTATTTAAAATGAGGTGCAAGACTGAAAGATTTAGGATCAAGAATACAAAAGCTGAACTTTCTTCAAAACTCATTTTGGTTTTCATTCCTTTTTGAATCTATAGGATTTTATTTTCCTTAACAAAATACTACAGGAACACTTAAATTATAACCTGTACTACATGGCAGAGAGAGAGAGACTGTGCTTCTCATTAAAATCTTTATATATGTGTCAAAGTGAAAGTTTCAAAAATAGGAGGAGAGAAAAAGCAAGGATTAATGTGGAACCATTATACAACTTCAGAACAAGCAGAGATGAATATTCAATAAGCAAACTTTTTCTTTTTCCACTGCCTAGCCTAATGAAGCAGAGGGGATAAAGAAGTTAAAGACAATAACCCAGTAAAGATTTTCAATGTGAATACATATGGGTAAATAATTTTGGAGAATGTATTAAAATATGTAAAATAAGTAATCAGATTTTCCAATAAAAGCAAGTTAGTGTGTTCGGCAAGGGGACATCTGGCATTTAGTTAATGTTAACATAGCTACCAGCAGCACAACTGAGCAAGTCTATGACGACCTTTTTGCTTCATAGTCACTGCTCTCTAGAAAGCCACAATCACTACAAGAAAAAGAAAACAAAAACCAAAACACATCACTTGTCATTCATGGGGAATAGATGGAAATCATATCGTTGACTTGGGGAACTCCATCTTTTTTTGTTTCCCCAAAAATGAAAATGCAAATTGGCTGTTTTCATATAGACAGAAGTTTATGTAGCAGAGGTGTGTTCTTTATTATCTTCATTTCTTATACTGCAGCCTACTAATTATTAATTAACAAAGAAACAGTAATTCCTTCTACTTTCTCTTCTCAGAATTGACTTGCAGGCATTTTTAATGATGAAGAAAGGAGGTTTCTAGTATCACTTGGAGTGATAGCAGTGACAGTCTGCTTAAGGCTCAGGCAGAGGATCGTGTCACTATAGACTAAGCCATGGTAACTGTTCAAGTCCATGCTTCTGGCTCACCCTAAATGTAAAGTGATCCACTGTACCTTAATCCTGAGTTATGGGGGCTACGTTAAGCTCCCTGTCAGTGGTTTCCTAAGAGCATGAAACAGGAAGTTGTAGTGGATGATGTGCAGAAACTCTAGCACACACATGAACCCACGACATCTGCAGGACATTTGAATATAGGCAGAAAGAATTATATTTATTTGCTACAGAAGAGGGAAAAGGCTGTAGAAGTATATAAGTGTGTGCTATGAGTATGTTCATTGATTTTGATGCTAGGAGAAAAATTACTATATATTGCCGTAAAAAGTGTTATTCAGCTCTGGTTTTGTTAAGATAACCAAGATGAAATTCTAATGTTGCTTTTTAAAAAACCAAACCTACAATACTTGAAGAGAAGATTTTAACACAGTAAAGAAGATGCAACACAATTTAGGTAGTCAAGAAAAAACACGAAGTTTAAAGAATACTGCTCACACACCCTAAAGATGGTGAAATGTCATCTCCAGTTATTTTAAAAATTAAGCATCTTGCAATACAACTTTCAGAACCCTTATTTGGGACAACAAATGAAAACACATTAAAGGCTAAAAATATTCATTCATGTACCATTCTACAGAGTCTGGGAAGCAGACAGAGATTCACAGCCTGTATAACAAAGATTTGCTGGTGAATTACAACAATCTATAACAAACACCCAGTTTTTAAATCTTGGCACACTGGGAAAGTTATAGCTCATCATCTCCCACCATGTATGCAGATGAGAGCTGTGAAATTTGATTCTAAATAGAGTATCTACTAGCACTGATAACAAAAACCCAAACTCTATCAATGCCTTTTAGTCACTCATTAAAGCCTCAGTTTAGAAGCCCTTTTATAGAGGTGAAATCAGCTCAACATTGTTTTGTTTTCTAATTACAAATTCAACAATGTTTGAGTGCACATGTCAAGGTATGTGTAAAGATTTACAAGTTGAATTAAGATATGGATATGGTACACAGTCTGGTAGATACTTCAGAGAAACTCAGAAACCTACAACACTTCATTAGTCTGCTGTCAAGACACCTTTAGGCAAACTAAGCATTCCATGTCTGTTTTCCCCTTCTGCAAAACAAGAGGAAAGCATTTTAATCATGTCTCGCTTCTTCTGACCTGAGAGTTAATCTGTATGCCCCTTTTCCATAGGGGATTAACACAATTTAGAGGCCCATTAGATACAAGATGACAGACCTCTGCCTACCTGTGAAGGAGCACTGATGGACAGATGATACTTGCACACTGTCAGTGCCTTCAACTGCTTTTGTGCAAACACTTGAGAAGTGCCAAAACAGCTACCCTTCCTCATATGGATATTTTCCAGTGAAGGCATCACGTGAATTTTTCTTATGCAGTACATACAGATTTCTTAAAAGGAATTACTTTCTAGGTATATTCACCTACTCTCTCACAGTTTTTCTTTTAGATAAGTTTCATCATTTTATTCTGCTTTTCCCTTTTATGGTTTACAATAATGAGTTAAAACAGCCAATAAAATTAAATGTACTTTCTTGACATTGCTTCTCATCTCCCAGAGACTTTCTGTAGGTCTGCTCACACAACATAATCTGAGATAAAAGAGGTAGTATTAAAAAAAGCAACAAATTATGAGGTATGGAGTACTGTATCACTGCCACTATATCTAACTTGCTTGCTTCCTTGTAGTTGTACACAGCTGACTGCTCATCCTGCACAGTGCTGGAAGCAGACTGCAAAGAATAAACTACCGTCAAGCTCAAGCAGTGGAATTTCTTTATCAGCAGATCATTAGGAAAAGTCCTAACTAGTTAAATTGGTGTTTTGATTTTTCGATATCCGGTACTTTGAAGCTCAGTGTAATTAGAGATGAGGCACTGCGTAAAAGCACCCAGAGATTATTCAACTTCAACACTCAGGGGCAGGGGGAACCCTACATAGCAGTAACTCTTAACATTAGAAAAAGAAGTACACAAACACACATCCGAGGAAAATATTTAAAGAATCACATAAAAGGGTAAAATGCTTTAAAGTTTTGGAAAAGAGCTTAAAAAAAAAAGATATATCCTATTAGAAGATCAGGATAAACATATTCTGCCAATCAAAAAGACTCTAAGGATGTCCAGAAAAAAAAGCCAGAGAGATCAAATGGGAGGCTCTTTGAAGGATTTAAAACAAACACAAACAACCAAAAAATGCACACAAATCCACATAGGTTGGGAAATAGCTTGCTGAAATCATGAAAGCTAAATCGTGACAACATTTTCAAGCACAGATCAAAAGGAAGCCTTCAAAAAATTTGTGGGTACACAAATGATGAAATCAATTATCACAACCAAGAGATTCAGCAGGTTTCTCTACTTGAAGCTAAACATTCTTCAGTGTGCCACAAGAGTGACATGACAAAAGCCTGCTACCAATAAAACAACTTATGATAGTCTAAAGGTGACTGATGAGCTGAAAGAGACATCCACGCTACTGATAAAGTGGATGATAAACTGAAAAAAAACCCCTTCAAAAATGCAAAACAATGCCCACAGGAAAATGCTAATTGTACAGAAATAAGGATAAACAAATTCATTATTTATTATGGTCACTGTGAAGATTCTGAAAACATCAGTTCAAGTCAGGCTGCAATTAGAAAGGAATATGGCATTATATAGAAACAAAAGAGCGAACACAAATCATCAATATATTATCCCAGTATATCCACAGATCACACCCATCTTGGATAAAAGATGCCGTTACAGCCATTTTTCTTTTTCTAAAAAAAGATATGAAACAGTTTGGGAAACACAGGACAGGATGAGGTATGTCATGAGGTATCAGGAGCTGAAACCTAAAATACTGTGATCAGAATAGTCAAATCAAGATGTTTATCACTGAGAAACGTTAAAACCCAGATACTTCATCTCTAGCACTAGCTGAACATATTTAAATACCAATACTTCATTCCCCAAACAAACTATTCGTTCCAGATATTTTTGTGTTATAAAACTATCTGCTTCAGAGCTATATGAACTGGGACAAAATTTAAGATTTATTGACTTACATACACTTTGCAATTCCAGAATTTATACACTGGCATAACTTTTTTCATTTAAATTTGAAAACAAAACCAATGAACTACTTACCTCTGGCTGAATTGCTTTAAATACAGGGACATCCATTAGCGTTATCTGACCCTGAAATAAACAAAAAGTTTTTCAATTAAAAAAAAAAAAAAATCTAAGTTATGCTCAAAATTAACCTTGTACTCCATTAAGTTGCTGTGCTGCATGAGAACTGTATTTGTTCTGTTTCCTTTTATTATTTGACTTCCATTTTGTAGCTAATTCAGAGGTTCCGGCTCCTACCACAGAGCTGTCCTGCAAAACCAGATAATAGTGCTCTCCAAACTTTACACTTAATAAAGTAAACAACTTATGAGAAATTATTCTCAGGAGCATAATCCTGCAGTTACACATGCAAGTCAGAGCTTGAACTCAGAAACACTATATAAGAAGCTATCCAAGAATACAAGGAACTATAGTTGCTCTAGGGCAGTTTCTCTTCAAACTCTGAATCTTAGTCTAGGTGTTACACAATTCTATTGAAACATCCCTATAATTTTTCAAATCAATACTTGAACCATATTTGAATAACTAAGCTAAATAATTGTTCAGTTGCACAGCAACCGTTAAAATTAAATACAGCCATCTCACCTCCAGCAAGTCAGAACCGTTCAGTACATTTTCATTCTGGGATGTCTGTTTAGCTTTGAAAAGGGTAAAGGAGAACTCAGAGTTAAAGACCAGGTTTTGCATTTTGAAACATATTCACAGAGCCTTATTTTAAGCATACAGTTTAGGATTGCTGTCTGCCTGTGTATCCAGAAGAGAGAGACCATCTCTTTCAAAGACTATATAAGTAGCCCAGAAATACCAGTGCCATCTGAGTTAGATATCACAAATAGCCTTTTAACAGTGAATCCACAGACCTTGTTTGGTTTCCTCAGATGCAAGCTGCATAGCTTTATTCCCATTTCCTTGACAACGGCGGTTCCCCCATTTATACGCTCTATGGAACACACTGACAGCTTTGTGACCCTCACAAATTGCAATTCCCATTGAATGCCATTGTTGGATAGCAAAATAGCTTCTCGCATAAAGTCAACCTTGCAGAAAAATTTTAACTAGGATATTCTAGTTGAAAGAAAGCAGGCGCAAAGAGATGCACCTGCTCTAATGAGAGTACCTGCTCTAATGAGACAAGAAGTGATGTGTTTTGCCAAAGATGACCAAATCTACATTTTGTAGCAGATCTCCTTGACCTCTAAATTTATTTTTAGGTATGAATTCTAGCAATCAAACATGGCTATAAAAAAATTATATGTCAGTCCCAGTTTCTGTAACTGACACACTGGACACAATCTTCTGGTATTTTGCAGTACAACATCATAGAAGTAACAAGCCCTTCACAAGTTTGCTTTTTGCAGACTTTCTTTCCTGGGCTCTGCTTTAGTTGGCTGCTCCTTCTTCCAAACAATGATGTTTTAAAGCTATATTAGATTTTTCTAGTCTTGGGCTAAAGTGAGATTAAATCAGACCAATTTGACTGAATCCACATACTCAACTACAAACAAGACCATATACACTCACAAATGTGCATGTCTGAACACCTTTGTAGCAGTAAATCCTGTACAAACTTTTACATAAACGAGACATTCTTGGTCCTGTAACATAAATACACTCGCATGTGGTATGAGGCATATGATTTGTACCTACCATTCATTAGTGTCCATAAACTATCTAAATGCCAGTTTAAAAATGAATCCCCGAACTACCATTTTTAAATGTGGTTTAACAATCAACTGATCAGCTGCAGCATCTGTCTCGACAGTACAAATTATGCTGTACCTTAAAAGTTTAGATGAAGGCAAGGATACCAGACAGACATAACTCCCAAAGTTTATTTTAAGCAGCAGTGATTAGTAAGAACGGAAATTCAGAAATATAGTAGGCCAAAATACTCTTTGCCTTCAACATAACTTCTCTGTTCCCTTGCACCCATAGCAACTACAGTAAAAATATATAATAAACTTTTGCCAAAAACAAAAGATGCCTTTCAAACTGAAAGCAACCTTGCTAACTGAAACCGTTCTATTCTTTTATTATGAGGCCTATGAAAAAGTGACTTATTCTTGAAAGAATAAAAATGGTTTCTTTTCCTAAAATTAAAGGCTCTTCCAGCATTATTTTTTAGACCATCAAGGTCAGAAATACAGAAATCTTCACATGAAGCCTTTTTTCAAGAGGGGTAGTTTTATCTTGCCACAAAAAGTACTGACAGCAACAAGTCATTCCTGGCGAGGGAAGCGACAAACTTGTGAAAGTGCGCCCAGACAACATAAACTATTCCAATGGTGGTTAATAAAACTTTGCTCTTGAAGGATTTTGAACGTGTGCACAGACAATGCTGGTAATTTTTCATGCTATTTCCCACCTTCTCCTAAGCTGAGCAGGTTACCTGGGAAAGGACTAGAACCCTTGGACAGTGACAGGAGTACCACCTTGCCAAAAGCTACAACATGCTTGACAATGCTTTGCTATAGGTGAAGGGTACAACCGGATCTTCACATTACACACAGAAGAGCTTTAGAAACTTCTAAACATGTCACAGATGTCATTCTGGATTATGTTACACTGCACCTGGGTAAGCAAATACAGCTTCATCTTGACAATTTAATAGTATGCCTTCTTATTTGAGATATCTACATATACGGCTCTTTTGAGGAAACAAATAGGCAAGGAATTTCTTTACTGGGGCAGGGAAAGATATCTGACAAGTAGGAGGAAAAAGATTTTTCTCCAGAAGCATGATATTTAAGAAGGGGGCAAGGAAAATCTGGCTAACTAATTTCTAGAGTTAAAATGGACTTGAAACTAAGAATCAAGATGTGTTCAGAGAACACTTATCCTAAAATGAGTTGAGGCACAAGTTCATATATTTATTTCTAAATCTTACTTAAAAGTTTAAGATGGTAAATTGAGAATGCCTAAGATAAGGGCTTCCCTATGAGGCAGCACTTGTCTAAATACTGCACAGAAAGTCTGTACCACTGTGTAGGACAAACTTGCCTGATATTTGGGGGTGCGTGTTATTTCTAAACTTCCCACTCACTAGGAAGGAGCAACTCTATCCCAGTTCTGTAAATCACCTAACCATGTATCATAGAATCATAGAATCATCAAGGTTGGAAAAGACCTCCAAGATCATCGTGTCCAACCGTCAACCCAACACCACCATGCCCACTAAACCATGTCCCTAAGCGCCTCATCTACACGTCTTTTAAATATTCCAGGGATGGTGACTCAACCATCCACAGCTGTGCAGGCACAAGCACCAAAGAATTACTTTCTTACCTGCAGAGAACACTCAAGAGACACAGGGACAGAAGGAAAGTGTGGATTCATTTCTCTCACCTGATCCAATCCTGACCATAGAGCAGCCACACATTACAGCAAGAGTTAACTCTTCCTTTTGATTTCCAAGGTGAAGAACCCAGTCCTGAAACACCAGCCATAGAACTCAATCTCTAGTCTCCCATTTGTCTGCTAAAGTATACCAAGCTTTCTCAGAAATGTATTATTTTAGGTAAATGTGTGACTGATTGAATGTATCGCTATACTTCTCAATAAAGGAAATGAATTAGAAAATTGGTTGGAGTGGGGTGAGGAAAGTGAAACCAAAAGAATGGGCACTTCGATAAAATGTGAATATAGGGTATGTTCCAACATCCTTACAAAAGATCCAGGCATTTCAATGGTTATTAACATTTCACTGCAAATCCTCCTCACTAAAACAAGATTACAACAACAGTACAATAAAAATGAGCCAGGAAACTGATTCATCGTTCACACAGAAGAGAGAATGCTTAAGAATAAATGTTGTCTTTCTTCCCAGCCCTCCAGAATTTGTCCTCTTAATCAACCTGAACTGCCTTAGCTGAATTAGACTATTACTTGCTTCAGTAGTGACTCCTAAACAAAATATTATTTTAAGACAGAATCAATACCCAATATTTATGAAACAAAGACTGTTATTGTAACTTCACACCAGAATTCACATATCAAAATAAACACATAAATTTTAAATGGGGATATTAAATGGGTATATTAACATTGAAAAACCACACAAATGCCAAAGTTCAAGATTAACGTTCATTACTAAAAAAATTTGAAATGGCTATTAAGTACATTACAATATTAAAAAAAAACCAAGTCGGAGAACTAAAAAAACTCAGTAAGTTTTAACAGAGAAACTTCTTTCTTCTAGTATCACATTGATATTAGGCTGATTTTTTTTTTTTTGCGCTTGTTTGGTTTACACATCTTGCTGCTTTCACTAAAAGCAACATCAACCTTCAGTAACACTGTATCACATTACCACTTGTACAAGAAACATCCCTTACTGAGGTTCCTTTCTTAGAGCTTGCAATTTCGATTCAGAGTTCCAAGCACTTAAAATTCTTCTAGTATCACATTGATATTAGGCTGATTTTTTTTTTTTTGCGCTTGTTTGGTTTACACATCTTGCTGCTTTCACTAAAAGCAACATCAACCTTCAGTAACACTGTATCACATTACCACTTGTACAAGAAACATCCCTTACTGAGGTTCCTTTCTTAGAGCTTGCAATTTCGATTCAGAGTTCCAAGCACTAAAAAAATTGTTCACGATTCAAAAGAGGCAAGTGACTGATAGCTGAATACCTAAGCTGATGGATAAGAAGCCATTTGAGTTTGTAGATATGACAGCGTACCTCACATAAGAGTTTAAAAATACCTTTGACAAAACAGAATTTTTTAAACATTAACTGTCCTGGTTTCAGCTGGGATAGAGTTAATTTTCTTCCTAGTAGCTGGTACAGTGCTGTGTTTTGGATTTAGGATGAGAATAATGTTGATAACACACCGATGTTTTAGTTGTTGCTGAGCAGTGCTTACACTAG
>NW_008795025.1:2811442-2824383 GCF_000699145.1 Aptenodytes forsteri | reverse complement strand
GTGAGCGAGCGGCTGTGTGGTGCTCAGTTGCTGGCTGAGGTTAAACCACAACATTAACTTATTCATAAGTCTAATACTTAACTGAATTTTTACCCTTTTAAAGGTGCTTGCCTACTGCTAAGTCAAAAATAAAGCAAACTGAAAGGCTGGCATTTTAATTAATAGCACTTGAAATGACAAAACTTCAAAAATAATTTATGATATTTATGTTAGATGCCATTGCTCAACTCTAACAACAACAAAACACTTCTACCATGACCAAATCAAGAAGAATTCAAACCCCAATAAACAAAGCCACTAGTTTGGTTTCTGCAATGAAAGAGATACAATGCACCAACTTCTCTCATTCCAGCTCCTTAACCCAGCCAATACAAATTCCTGGATAGCTCCCTCTCCTAAATGTGGTTTTAATGTTTTAATATTCAAACCAAAAATTGTAAGTGTTCACATCAATTTGTTACATGAAGCAAGCCAACCATAACCTCTCTGGTTTTTGAGTTGTCAGCTGCATAGATTTAAAAAAAAAAATTACATGTGCTATACAAAATTGTGAACTTATTCTTACTTACCATTTATATAAGCATTCTGATTACACAAAGATAGGGAAACTTGATATTTTCTGTCTTTCCAGAAGTGATATGTCTATCAAGTTTACCTATATATTAAAGTACTTCTTCATTGCTTAGGCAATGAAAGAGCTGAATGGAAGTTTTGTGTTTATGTTTGCCCTAGATCCTAGATACCAATTCTAGAATATGATTAGAAGAGGTATGGTTTTAATGTATGACTAATATATTTCCCAATTCTCAACCACTTGAAGAATCCTACAAGAGAAAACCATTCTTTTAAGAACAGTGAATGATCATCTTGCAATTAACACACTGGAATGGTAGTTGGAAGATAATTTTTCCCCCCCTGCACAACCATGGGAGCTTTTGCATGTAGTAGAAAGACCTTGCCTGGGGACAGTCCCCAACAGCCATGTTTAAAAATGTTTTAGCTCTCCTGGGTGTGGAGATGCTGGACTTGTTAACCATTAAGTACTTCAAAATACTAAAATTATTACCACACAGCTTCATATACTTATAAAGAGATTTACCCCTCTCTCAGGGAGATCTGTCAGGCCAGAATTTTATATCCAGGCGATTAAGAACTACATTTCAGTATGCTGCTGCTTTGAGGAATATGGAAAAGCTCAATGAAATGAAGTTTTAAAATTTTCCCCAATTCTTTCTCTTCTCTGTGAATACATATGGATTACCCTTCTTCCATAAAAACCTGTAACTTAAGAATTTCTAGTTGCAGTTAACACCACTGCATTGAGCTCCTCTCCACACTCCTGTACGAAAATTCCCATTTGATCTCGGCTATGCTCCCACCTTTCTAGTCCCTAGACCTTCTCAAGCATAAACTCCTTCTATCAGGCTACTTGCTGTACTACAACTTGTCCTGCCATGTACCTACCGTAAGGACAGTGCACTTCCCACAGAGCTCCTGGACAGAGACCCTCAGTGTGAAAAGAACAACTAAGTTTCTGCCTGAGATGAAAAAAATCAAACGTCTACATTTTGGTTATTGAAGAATACTGCCATAATCTGGTTTTCCTTGAAGCCATGTTGGTTCAAGCAGCACTTCATAAATTGTTCCTTAATCTGAATTTTTAGAAGGAATTATATTTAAGCCTTCCAACTTGGCTTAGCACTGTCTCTCCAGGCTGCCAGAATACTTTTCCTCACTGAAAAAATAGCTACGCCTCTGTTAAGCACTGCATCAGCAGGAGAATAATTCTACTGTCCAAAATGAACGCTGGGGGATTAAAGTTCCTGTGTTGAAACTCTACTTGTTTTCTCACAAAGTCCACTCCAAAACTTTTATCATTAATAGTTCCTACACATGCTATAATAAAGTTGCTTCTTCTTGCTCTCATTGGTAACATACTTATTCTTCAATATTCTTCTGTAAAATAAAGCTAACAGGAACACAAACAAGCAGAAGTCCTTTTTCATCAAAAGCTCCTAAGGCCCAGTACTTCACTTTATTCAAACTGCTCTCAGATGCAGCAGACAGACTTGCCTCAAACTCCCTAATCCACTGACAACCAGCCTCAGGAGAGGCCAAAACCAACATTACTGCCAGGAGCTGCGTAGCACAACTCACACCAGTAGCTGCGCAGGAACTCGCAGAGGGGACTGCGAATCTGCCAGAGTCCCGCACAAGAGAGAAAGTTCTCATGAGGGGAACCTTGGGCCAGTTTAAGTTATTTTTTTCTGTTCAAAGGGGCAAAAAATGAGTTTGTTGAACCCCACACACCTCAAAGCCTATTTCTGCACTTTTATTACACACAGAATGCGGTTCCAGAACTCTTGGGACCTGCTTCCCTTACAAAACACACTCTCATGCTCTTTCTTCAGATATAGATAACTTGATATTTAACTGTCGTAAGAACGCCTCTGAGAAAAATTCCTCGTTTCATCTAAACATTTTTAAAGTAAGCTTTATTTGTGTATTGTTTCCAAAATAAGCAATATTCTTTTTTCCAACATCCATTTGACAATGCTTAACTGGAATCAAAAAAGAAAGAAATACACATACATCTTCATGTGAGCTTACTTCGTAGCACTTTCAGAGACTGGGGCAAAGAATAAAGAATCCTTCTTAGATAACTAGGTGGAAAAAAGCAATGGATTTATACAGCTGCGCTTCCCTTAATTCTACCTCAAATATTTACACCACCGTGGCTAAGTTGAAGTATAAAATGGAAAAGCAAGTCAAAAAGTAATAAACAGTCAAATAATTAAACAGTAGCAGTCTAAGGAATAAGAATTTACTGTAAAGCAAAAAATAAATATTTCTTCAACCTGAGGTTCGCCAGCATCTTAATTTGGAGCTCATGTCCCCAAGCATTTTCCTTTTTTCTTTCAGTCTCATCAGCCCCCCCTTTCTACTGCCACTGCACTATTAACATATCCCTCCCCCACAAATTGTGCCCTGTACGCTCGAAACCACACTTCTCCCTTCAACAAAAATGGACAGCATTCACTGCAACTGTCTCTACCCTGTACACACACACTCAACGGCTCCATCGGCAGGGCCAGACACCAGTGGGTAATCCTGGCACCAACTTGTTTTGTGGCTTTTAGCCGTTTAATAAAGAAGTGAGCAGTGATCAGCCTAAAAGCAGGTATTTAAATCAGAGACAGTCTCCTTATTAGTTACAGCTAGAAAGCTGTCTGTAGAACCCTTAGCAGAAAACAAACGCGTCCTACTTCATACTCATTGAATGGGATTCTTTTTCCCCAAAATTTATGAAACATGCAGGCATGCAATACATCCTCTGGGAACTGTTTTTGTAAGCTGCAGGGGGATAAAGCAAACTATAAATTTGCAACAGCAGCAGCTATGCCTGAAGATCTCACCTGTTTCAGCTGTAACTTGGCCCTTTCTAAAGTGGCCTTCAACCTTACAAAGAACTTAGAACACCAGGTTGGTAACAACAGTATAACTGGACTATTATACATATATTACAATAATAATTTCCATTACTGTTCAAACTAGACCCCTTGAAGGGCTGGTGTACTTTTGCTAGAAAGTTAGTATGAGAGTGAACAAAGGACCATTACATGAAATGGCACACTGACTGTGCATTCAGGACAGTGTTAGATGACTGCTAAAGGGAAGAATATGGAAATAAAATCATCAAAAATATTTACACTTGAACTTCTCTTTGGCTTGGTAAGCAGCTTCTTGAAAATACAGGATTACAAGCAATAGCTTTTGTAGTCCAACTTGTCTTTTACCCACTAACTGACTAAACAGATCGAGTTTTGAAATAAAAATGATGTCTCTAACAGTGGGAACTGAAAAGACATCTGTGTGTCTCATATTGGTACTGAAACCAATATGAAACATGAATCTTATTTCCGGCATCTCTCAAACTTAATTACCTTTCAGAGTTTTGCTCTTCTTTCTCCAGCATAATTTTAATTGTCCCATCTGTACACAGTAACCCATTTTGATCAAAATACAACACATCATATAAGCTACAGGATGAGACTTTCCAATGCTGATGTTGACTTTATCAGTTAACTCTTATCTTTATGCTACCTAAACATTTGAGCCAAGGTTTCCTAACCATTAATTAGACAGCTGCCTAACTAGCTCTTGTGCAGCATCTTGCTTTTATTGCTGTTTTACTGGCTTTATCACATTATCTTTTCTCTCCATGAATAAGGTACTTACAAAGCCCAGAAATTATTTCCTCAGTTTACCACTTCAAAAAAAATTTTTTTTTTAAAACAGTATTCATTATGCAGTTGGTAATAGAATTCATCCTTCACTAAGTCACAGATGACAGTAGCCTGCACTGCATCCATTTTACAAGAGCTATCACTAAACTAGACGTTTTCTCATACTTTGAAAAACCAATTGGTAGCATACCCATGTCCAATCTGAGAGGTACATATCCACTCTTATAATGAAAACCTTACTAACACAGTTTTGCATGCTCATCAGTACTGGTATCCTTAAGAGTTCGGCCATACTGCATCACTCTGGTAGTCTTCACATTAACACTGAAATCCAGATGAAGATTTTTTATTTCTCTGTTATGGTTGGACTAAAACCAGGAAGAATAAGGAAATGGCCAATAAAATAAAAACAAGTGTAAGGGTCAAAGGTACTTTTCCTCCAAGGTACCTAAGTTTTTGGCAAATTTACTCATTTCTACAACCTTCAGCAAGAATGATCAGAAAAAAGACAGCATTCAAAGCAAGCAAGCCCTACTGGAAAAGCAGATAAACTTGCCTGGGGAAACAAACATTAACGAAGTAGTGCAGCTGTGTATAGAAACATTGAAAAAGAAATGACATTAATTACAACCTTGCCAAAGGGCTGAACACTGACTACCAGCAATTTTGCTCAATTGTTCAGAATGCTATCTATAAGACATTTCAGATCCATTTACAGTAAATGAAACCTGATATGGAGAACTAGGGACTTTAAAAGGGAGAAGGCTAAGAGTAAAAGATGTTTTCTTTTGGGGAATTGAGAAAACAGCAAAATTATACCAGGTAGTATAAACCAAAAATAGGTTCGTAAATGTAATGTGAAATGCTTAATAAAAAGATTCCTGTTTGTGAGTGGAACTCTACCCAGTTTGAGGCATAATATGAAAACAGTAAAACCACTGGATTTTAATACAGATTTTTATCTAACCAAGATTTACTAAGGAGGTAACATTTAGAACACCCATGAACGTAAAAGGTTTCTGCACACGAGAGATGAAGGATTAGACAGTAGAGGACAGTAGAGCAAAAGGATTATGAAATGCAATACAAGACAAAGCACCTTTGTATATTTTGCTGTCCAAGTGAGTGACAGCAACTCCACAGAGACTAAGTGATATACTCTGATGCTCAACAGCATCCACCACTGGCTAAATAGCAGAGCCATTCAAAGGAACCCATAGCTATTCTGGCCTAAATGCATAATTCCATTTGAATTCATGCCCCTAGCGCCAAATTCCCTAAGTACGTAGATTTCCTTTATGTAGGGAAATCATAAGATAAAACTGAAAGGATAGCCAGCCCCAAAACCATCTTCCCGTTAAGAGTAGGTGATTCATTGCCCAGCTGTTCCTGACAACAGAGCAAAGAGGCCCGAACCACATGACTTGAACCTGTCAGGAATAAATCCCATTAACTATCCAAGAAGAATTTAATGTGTAAGTACCACTTCATAATCCAGATGCTTTAAATTTTCAGTGTGCTCATTAAAATCAATTTAGCCATTTATAATTAACTGAAATAGTTATTAAATATTAAAAAATAGAACAAACTTAATGGGAATATTTTGTGATACATACTACCATGTATTGATAATCTTTTTATAGGTTAAATATTTTTATTCATTTGTTCTTGGTTCTGGAGGATATCAAACTCATTATTCTGTACCATTGCACACGAAAGAAGAAAACACTCCCTAGATGTAAGAATTAACAGAGTTAAAAATTAAAACACCTCCAGAAAAAACAAGTACAAATCAAGTATATTCTTGCAATTAAAGTATGCATGTCAGAATTAAGCTGCACCATATAGAATTAAGAATCTTTGGTCTATGCTACATATAAGAGTGTGAAAAATGCCTGGATGGCATACCCCAAAAAGATCACTTAACATTAAACAGAATTTAGACAATGAAGAACTATAGTGCAGGATCCATTTTTTAAACCCATGGACAACAGAACTTAGGCAAAAAACATATAGAAATGGAGAAGGAGAGGAAAAGCTGCCAAGGAGATTCACACACAAAGTAACAAAAATTACTTGAGTTGCTTACCGCATATTCTTCTGGTGTAACCTTTAGAACGTCAAATACCACTGCATCAAAGCTCTTCTTCAGTTCAGCTGAACCTTTGTCACTCAAGGATTCAGAGCTGCTACTCTTCTGCAGAAATAAACAAAACCACTGATGATATTTTGGTTCTCTCCTCTTCTTTTTTGTTTTTACACTCCCAAAAGCAAAATTTCTGTTCAAACATCACTGTTCACAGAATTTTTCTATCGGGCAAATTACCAATTAGATGTCAGTCACAGGACATACTTTCTCCTGACAAAGACTGCTAAAATCAGAGACACTCAAACTGACTTCAATGGATTTTCAAAGGCGTTCCTCAAAACACAACAGTTACATTTCAATGCATAACTTTCCTGTCAACAAAACTGGAATTTAATTAATAGTAACAATACAGTCATACTGAATTTCAAACAGAAAAAATACCACTATGGTGAAAAAAAACCCCAAGGTCTGCCCCAAAGGAATAGTTAACATCAAAGAACAGTATCAATCTCTTCCTGTTTATCTTAGAAGCATTAAAACTTACAAAAATTACACTGTGAGCTACAGATGTGTTCGTGTTGAAGACACTTTGTATAAAGTATAAACTTAGTACATTTAGTTGGTTTTTTAAGTTATAGTAATTCATATTTGCAAAAGATACCAGATCCTAGAATATTATTCTATGAATCTTTATCTACAACATCAAAATTTAGCTTCCCTGCAAAATACAAATATGGTTCAAAAAATTAACACTTTGTATGAAATTAACACTTCATATTGGTTTCATATGTTTCATGTATTGTTTTCATATGAAGCATATGAAAACAATACATCTGTGTTATGAGTAATCACTTCCTCTAGTATATAGATGCAAACCTAGATTCTGTTCAGTCATTACAAGAAAGAAGGGTTTTTTCGCATGGAGATTGCAATGTCACATCCAGATGTACACTTCACATCTGAACCCCAGGCATACTTATTTCAGAAATATACATACAGCATGCAATCGCTTTGCTGCCCCACACTCTCCTCTGAAGACCTGAAAGGCTATGCACATTTCTTGCTTCTTAGTTTCTCCTCACTTTCAGAAACCTGGCATAATGCAAACTCCCCACTAAAAAGTAAGAAATAAGATGAGACACATGGACAAAACCATCATGAAGGACCACAGTTACTACAGTCAATAACTGTATCAAATCTAATGCATCTTCTTCAGCAAACGGTAGGCTTGTCTGAAGTACAGTATGGCACCTGCATGCTTCAGCAATAGCATAGCCTTGACGTAAGCACTAACAGAGCTCCCACAACAGTTTTGCTAATATTTTGTTTGGAGAGATTCGAGAGAAAGAAAACTAGTATTGGTGCACAGAGCTCCCATTGCTGGGAGCTCCAGCTCAGCTGTGGCAAAACACACTGAGCACAAACCAAGACCTGCCTAGTCTCATGTTGGAGACTGATGTATCCTTAAGCACTCTATCCTAACCACCATCACAGGGGGATACCTCCTAGAAAGCTGAAAAGATTAGACTTTGACCCACATAATGAAGGCACTTTCTGACAGTCTGTGTAATTTTACTGCTAATGTTGAACGTTTTCAAGACCATGGATATGGATGATATACACAACACACATGAATGACCACTTCACCGGATGACTTCTGGTGGAAGCAAAATTTCAGCACTGTACTTTCAGTAACACCTGCATCACATCTGCTGATGTGGCAGATGTGATGTGGCAGGAGGGAAGATAGCACATGGTCACTGATGCTGGTAAATAGTTCTATTGTGCTAATGTCTTCTCCCGAAAACCTAACAAGGCAGTATTTTAGGGCTACACTATGTATTTTGACTATGGCTTCCCACTCAGAAACAAGAACATTTGAACTCCTTGAGAATTCAGCCAGCTGAAAAACTCTTGTCCATTTTTAAGCGCTTTTGTTACAAGGACATATAAAGAAAATATATACTCATTTAATAATCATGTCCAGTTTTAGTTAGGTGGTTCTAACAGTACCATCTCTCTAAAAAACCTGACTTTGAAAACATCACCAAAAACTCCAAACCAGACAGGCATTCTCAGTAACCAACACACTTAGAGAAACATTTCAGTTACAAGTCCTCCCTCCTCCCAGTTAGTCCAGATAGGAAAAAAAAAGAACCACTTGCTGAAAGCAGATTCATGTAACTTTGCCAAAATATATTTTACTCAGTTTTAGCAGACATCATGTAAACATTCGAGACTATCTTGTTGAGTAAAAAAAGAGCTTTCCTCCAAGAAAATTTTTCAGTTGCATGCTGACAAATGGTCAATCAATGATTCGTAATACAATGATAAGGGAAGTACAAGAATCTGTACAAAAACAAACAACGGTCTTGGAGATTGATGCCAGGTTTCTTGTTTAATTCTTGACAATACTTGTGAAATTGTGCTGGAGATTATTTGATTCCTTTTGATAACACAACACTCCAATTTTCCTTTCACCTTGTTTGTGGTACTTTCCATTTCCATATGCACATACAAGTGCATAGCACACATGCAGCTCTGCTATCAAAACACATGTGTAAATATATAAATAAAACAAACATCTTTGGTAAGGTCCAAAGATTTATTCAAGGAAGCAACTGTTTTCAGGACTTCGTGGCTCTCATCACTACTGACTCTGTAATGTTCTTGAATACCTTGTCTTTTAAACAAAAGACAAATGAAGAATGAAAGAAAAAGACAAACTGAAATCCACCATGGTAAAAACGTGTTTCATGCTGTGACAAAAAGCAATAAAAATAAGCATCAGCAATAAAGTAACTGTGTTCCCTGAGCAGAAAGCTTAGCTTAGTATTGTACATCTGTACAAGCCAAAGCATATATTCAGTCACCCTAAAGAAGACAGACAAACAATGCATCTGGAAAGATCACTCAATATACACTGAAGGCAGATTTTCAGTTCCCTTCATCCCAGTACTACGAGGCGTTAACAAAAAAAACCAAACCAAAAAAACACAATAAAAACTTGAAGAGGGAGTGATTTGCAAGAGTTTTAGGGGAAAAAGAAAAAAACAAAACCAACCAGGTCTTGCAAACCCTCCAACATTGCTAAGAATTTAGGCATCAGTCACAACTCTCAACAGCTCCTCACATGAGCCTAGCAAAAAGAACTCAAAGTTTGGTACTAACGCCACCCCACCCCTTCTTTTCCTTAACAAGTAGGTGACAAATGGAAAACTATATTAACTTCAAAATAAGAGGCATCAGCATAGGAGGCCAATCTCCATCGCTTGACTGATACACATGCTCTTAACTCATAAGCTGTTCACTTCTAGAGGGCAGAAACTTTGGTGGGCAGGAGGGGACCCATACCAATGCCTGAATATAGTCCAAGAAACAAAGGGAACAACCTTATTCCAGTGCTACTGTGTCAGACTGCCCCTTGACACACACGCACACACAAGTACCTGTCAGAGAAGAGAACATTTCCCACAGACCTTGCCAGCCCATCTTATTGAGCTAAGAGCATCTATTACTGTTAAAACTTGAAAAGAAAAGCTTCCTTGTCTAGACGTGATGGAAGAGAACATAAAAAAGGCAGCTTTGGCTATGGCAAGGCTGTAAATGCTAGCTCATGCTTTATTTTGGTATACAAAGGTCAGAACTTTAAGTTATTCACATCTAAACTGGGGCAGCATATGAAACCAATGCACAAAACAAGAATCTGCTGCACCAGATGTGTTAAAAGAAAAACTTAACATTTTGGTGCATTTTTAAAAAATTGAGTACTTATGGTCTTAAGTATCCAATAACTGAGTTTTGTAATCCTTACCTCTGAAGCAGTAGCCGCAATATTAACACTGCTTGACTGTCCGTTCATTAGGTCCATACTGCCCACACCATCAATCTTCGGCCCTACATTTACAGCAGCAGGATCACCTCCAAGGCAACTGAATAACCATTCCTACAAAGAGCAAAAAGTAATCAGAAACCATTTTATTCACGTGTTCAGAGAAGGGCAACGAAGCTGGTGAAGGGTCTGGAGAACAAGTCTTATGAGGAGCGGCTGAGGGAACTGGGGTGGTTTAGCCTGGAGAAGAGGAGGCTCAGGGGAGACCTTATTGCGCTCTACAACTACCTGAAAGGAGGTTGTAGCGAGGTGGGTGTCGGTCTCTTCTCCCAACTAGTGATAGGACGAGAGGAAATGGCCTCAAGTTGCGCCAGGGGAGGTTTAGACTGGACATGAGGAAAAATTTCTTTACTGAAAGAGTGGTTAAACATTGGAACAGGCTGCCCAGGGAAGTGGTGGAGTCACCATCCATGGAAGTATTTAAAAGACGTGTAGATGAGGCGCTTAGGGACATGGTTTAGTGGGCACAGTGGTGTTGGGTTGACGGTTGAACTTGTTGATCTTAGAGGTCTTTTCCAGCCTTAATGATTCTATGATTCTATGTTTTAAACAAAATTCAGTATCTAAAATCCATAACAAAAATAAAGTACTTCCAAAATGGCTACACCACTTTGAGGTCCAAACTTTAGATTCAAACACATTCTAAAATTACCTACTAAAACCAACATAAACAACTGAAGGTTCTATTGTGATCCATTACTTACTGGCAGTATAGACTTTCATATTCTTTTCCATACTATTTTCTATATACCAGGTATCAATATGTAAATGTATGCATTAACCCTAACTTAAAGTTAGGCCCGCAACGTCCATTCACAATATGATTGTCTTCCTTTGATTACCAACTTTAAAAAGCGTATTCCAGATATTAACTCTATTAGATAACTTTTATAGGAAGTTATCCAGTAATTTCCTATCTTATATGCCTATTCACCAGCTTCAAATGAAAATTACCACATTAAAAGCAATTTAAGAGTACAAGTGGAATTTACACTTTTCTCCACAAATTACCCAAATTATTAATAAAAAAAGAAAAAAAACACAAAGGAAAACTCCACACACTAACTTTTAATGCACCCTTGCAAGAATACTATTACTTTTCATTTCTACAGAGAAAAGGCTGAAAAGAAATTGAAACCTTTGGCATCCACTACAGTATGACTAACCAATACCTAAGTGTTACATCGAGAGTAAAAATTGGTTTGGGCTTAAATTTCATGAGATGTTAGTGCCCTCTAGCGTGAAAACGACTATAAATCAGTTTTCATAGGTCTATGTTTATAACAAGTGTAACCATTTCTGAAGTTGCTATTATTTATGAAATTCACTTTAGGTTTGTAGTTTAACTCGGAACTGTTACACAGTCTGCAAATAAATGGAGAAGGTAAGTGACAGGTAACTGAGTAATACCACATGACAAAATAGTATTACAGCATCTCATACTTAAGACCTCTATGCAATGAAATAAACAAAGTAATCCAAAAAGCTCTATCTCCAATTGACCTAAACCAGGTACATCAGACAAACAAGCCTGGAAGGCAAGAAACTGCAATGTTTAAATAATAAAATATCCTCAAAAAAAGCAGTAACTTTAAAGTGTCATTGTAGGAATGCAATACAGAAAGGAGGGCCACTGAAAGAAAGCCACATTGCAAATTTCAGTCAAACACTATAGCTTCTTGGTGTCTTGGGGTATTAATAGTCCCCATTTGAACTATGTTGAGCTGTACTTCTGCAGTTCAGAACAGCCGTCCACATTCTACACTTTCTTGCTTTGTTTTTTAAAAAACTGATGGGACTGTCTCATTCACAGGACAGAAGATGCTACATTTCACTTGAACATTATACTCCCAGCCCATACGCTACAATTAAGGTTGTTTCCTCTACTAAAAATACACTTAGCTGCACTTAGATTTTAGCTGGTATTATACTAACAGACCATACAAAGGGAAAAAAATACCTCATCTTTGGCTTGCGAGTGTCACTGCTGTCCTGTCCTTTCCTATCTCAACTACCCTTCAGATTGTCTCACGTGGAATATTTCCAAATGCTCATCTCCCCAGTGCCCCTTTCCTATAGCCTTTTCATTCACTGAACTGAAAAGTGAGGAAATAAAACTCTTAACTGATGTGTCATAATTTTCATTTATGTAGTGCCAGTAGAGGACAGAGGTATCACATCTCCAAAACCAGTTTCAGCCCCTCCACATGTTCAAAATGGTACACTTGTCCCAATTTAATCATCTCTGCTGAAAAAAACTACCCTTTAAAAATTTGTACTTTTTTAACCACTGTAATTATAATGAAAATTGACACTTTGCACAATTTCATCATACTGTATGGCCCATAATTGTATCATACAAAGCTAATCTTAAACTAAAGGTTACATATTTGACCCTTGTCTCACATATACTTCAGTTGTTCCCCATACGAAGAGTGGGCAACATGAGGGAGAATTGGGGAAGAAGTGTTTCTGACCAAGGAAAAATGACAACTGAAGGTTTGGAGGGTTTTTTTGTGGAGGGATTTGGATGGTGCTATTTAAAAGAAATTATGCATATCACAGAAGCCTATGGAGTTGGCAGAGCAGCCTCAGATACACAAGAACGAACTAATTCCTCTATAAGCAACAGGATCAAAGCCCAGTTTCCTAATGATTAGTCTCACATAACCCATCGGCACCCAGGCAGGCTCTAGCAACTCCCCCTTCCCCC
>NW_008795025.1:2787001-2811402 GCF_000699145.1 Aptenodytes forsteri | reverse complement strand
CCTAATACACTAACTCATCAAGTCTTACCCTTGGTCCCTTAACATAACAGCTCCAGTTTGCTACCTGTTTCCTAAGCTATTAGGAGTTTTGTTTGCATCTGCCCACCCATTCTGAGTGCCAGACAGACAGGCACTTATTCCTGTGCTGTCTGAACATAGCACATGCTCATTCACCTAACAGCAGGCCAAATGGGATCGGTGAGCCTGGCAACTATGACTAGACCTTCCACCTTAGAGGACTGTACCTGGAGGGTACAGTGGACAGTGGTGGTGCACACTGATCCAGGTTTTCCTTTTCTACCTGGTTACTGACTGTGATGAGAACTGTGAGAACTCTGTCCCTTAGTCAAGTACGGTTGAAATTGGCCACCATGCTGAAAAGAGACTCAACAAGGCACATAAAAGGTGGATTTTTTTTTTTTTAAATAAGTAGAAAATCACTTAGAAAAATCCTGCATCCAAAGGAAACCGAGATTACAAAATATAACATCTGCCAGTCAGGCTATATCATAACAAAACTGTCCACACAATGTTAATTTTGTACCCATTGCTGCATTACAACAGTATGTTTGAATACATTTATACTTTTTCCACATTTTGTGGAGATACAGTAAGGGGCAGAATTAATACTGAACTGCTATAAACTAGCATTTATCAACTTTAAAGTTCCAGAATTTGCAACATTTAAAATGTACTTTTGAAAGCTGCATTAGACATGAGAACATCACCACTCCCATAACAATGAAAAGTCGCAGGAACAATTTTGGCTAGTGTATCATTTAAGACAAATACTGAAAGAATCTTAACACTGGAATAATTAAATAATTTCCTTGCTATACTACCCTTCTGCTCAACACCAAAATAAGTAGTAAACAGCAATATCAGAAAGTGATCAACAGCAGAGCTGTTCAGAGCAACGTAGCTGGATATGTGAAGTGACTGTCGCCACACTGCAATAGTGAGTCACACAGTTTTCACTGCATACCCTGTATATCCAATTACAAAAACTGAATTACATTGAGTAATTTGAACTTCTAGTCTGTTTCTCCTCTTCAATTTAATAAATGCTTTTGTGCTCAGAAATGCATTAATTGTGGAATTGAAAGTGTTTTATACGAGCATAAAATACTTAAGCATGCATTTATGCCAATCTGAAGCCTGGACACACTACGTGGTATCTTCCTACCTCTTCATGCCATGCACACTGTACAGTAAAAAGCAAACTAAAAATACTGATAAAAAGATTCATCGTACCCAAAGAATGAAAATGTCTAGACTAAGCAGGGTCTGCTGTCTTCAATGAGCCTGAGTTTCTCTGCAAATTCACCCAAGGCTGTATTTGATGATCATTCCATTACAGTGACTGACCTATAAACCCCCCAAATGGAAGGCAGCTCGGTGAAGATGAGCGAGGGCAACGTGCCCATGAAGCTTAGAATAATGCAGGGTGTGACTGACCACAGCTGTTGCAAAGAAGCTGACTTTATCTCAGCACAAAGGGGACCAAAGGGTGGCCTTTGTTTTAGATAAACAGCTATGTCAGTTGAGCAGATCATCTGACTACATTACAGTTGAGTGAATCAACTAGTGGTGTAAATGTTTCTCCCAATGAGTTCATTGAAAAAGTGAATGTCTCCCTGAGTTAGCTAGACCAGCATGGGGCAAGTGAGTACCCGGCTCAGCCCAACACAGAGTACAAAAACTAATCAACTAACAAAGGAATTTCAAAGAGCAACAGGCTTGAGCTGGCTTCAACCCACGTATTCCTTCCTGGCCACTGGGGACACCCAACATCCTGATGGTGAGCATATTCTAGAGACCAGTACCGGGGATCACATTGGTATTACGTTTGAACTTTATATTGCAATTGCTGTATTTTGCTAAGTGTAACTTGCATTTGTATTGTGATTTCAGTATATTTTGTATCACTCTGCTAAATCAGAAATCCTGTGTAACATCAACTATCTTCAGATAAGTAAATTTAATATTAAACATTACACCCTCCCTGTGTGAAATATCTAAAAGAACCTGGTCAGAGACCATTTGACTCACCTAAGCCCGAATCCCTTCCACAGAAAAACCCAGGGATATTCTTGTCTCAGCTTGGGTCAAACACTATCCCAAAAATATACTGTACAAACAGCATTTTAAAAGATGACCCTAAAATTACTTTAAAAACTTCCTGTCCAGAACAGTACAAAAGCTTTGAGGAAACATAGCCACAGTACAGTTTTATGAATGGCTCAAGAGTCACAATGACCAAGATCCTCTTTGTTCATATTCACAATGTCAGTACAAAACGTCATTTGTTTTGATCACAGATCCCCACAAAGAAAACAGAAGTGCCTTGCACGGATTAATCATCAACTATGAATGCAAAGCCACTACCAAAGACTTTGGGGATCAAAGCACTGTAAGAACCAAAAGACCAGTTCCAGACTCAATCAACCTGAGCTCCTGACCTTGCGTAAACTCTCATTGGTATTTTGACAAACAGTACAGAGAAAGCTATTTCTTTCTAAACAGGGAACAGAAGCGTATTGGGCTTCACTGAATCTTCACTCCCCCATGCATAGTGCAGCCTAGCTAGATTCAACTATTCCACCCAGGACCTCAAGACACTTCAGTGAAATCTTGGAGTCATTGACTGAATTCTAATTCTGGATCTGAGCTCTTTGATTCTTAGTTAGAATGTATTTTTTCCAGCACTGCTTGGCACTTTCTAAATTAACATTGTTTCTAACCACTGAACACAAGGTAGAAGGTTCAGTGAAACAGAAATTTAAGTTTTTCAAGCAACTGTCACATTTGCCTAATATGCACCAAGTTGGATCCTTCTGTCTGGAAGTACTTTGTGGAACCACTTCAGTATCTTGGATGCCTCACTGCTCTTCTGATCAGAACTTGTTATACAAAATGGGCCAATTAATCTATAGTTCCTTACCATACAGGACTACAAGAAAGAGCCTCTATTACAATTACTCATTTTGCACACTGTAATCCCTACCTTACATGAAGAACACCCAGAATGCTTGTGGTTTTGGGTATTGGGTTCCTGTGTACTGCCCCCCCTCAGTGGTTTGACGTAAAATCTCTCTGCTAAAAATTCACAACAATATGGACAAAATAATTGCAACAATACTAAAAATAAGGCAATGTTAAGATGCTGCCACTTTAATGCATTCTCCAGGTAATTTTTCCATAATCTTTATAAGGCATACAGTTATGAAATACCTTTTAGTCTGATTCTTGTTTTTTTTTGTTTTTTTAGATGAATAGAATATGGATTATACTTCCCATAAGATGTCCATATAGGTGTTGTGAGACTCACTTCGGTAATGTGTTGCACCTTGAGCAAGTGGGGATACAGGAAATTCTGCTGACCCAACCCCCAGCATGGATGCCTCGCACACTGAGCACACCCCTCGCTGGTCTGTATCAAGTTGGCAGGTGGAAGTTCTGGACATTCTGCTGTACAGCAGTGCTGCGTGACCCTAGCTGCATACAAGCTGCCACACACCCAAGTCAACTGTTTGGAAGTGGTTCAAGGTGTCCCAGGGGCACACAGGCACCAAAGAAGGTTAAGTAAGGAAGACAAAGTGCCCTGGCACGCAGGCACTACAGCCACCACCATAAATAATTACTCACACCATCTACCATCAGGGCAAGGGCTGATCACACTCACAGTTCCTCCCTGCAGTTTGGTGCACACGCACATCAATATGCCTAGAAGACCTGCGTACGTAAGGACTGTGTTAGCAAAGGAACATACTACCCAATACTAAAGAGAAAAAGGGGAAGGAAAGAAAAAAAAAAAACAAACCCACTCATGCCAGGCTGCATGTTGTCTGTTCTGCAGCAGGAAATTCGGGAAGCAGCACAAAGCTTCACTGGGATAACAAGAGTCATTACAGGTACAGTGGGGAAAAACTGTGAGGTAGTCTGAGCAGACCACCAGGCTTTTAATGCTCCTGACTTTAAGAGAAATGCATGGCCTCCTTCTCTTGCCCCAGAAGCCACTGTTCTTTATTAATTACTTCTCATTAGAACCTCTCAAAGTCCATAGGAGCTATGTACAGATAGGTAAAGCTAGAAACATGTCTTTCCCATAGAAAGATGGGAAGAAAGCTTATTGTCTAAAGGGCAAAAGCAGAGATAACAGCTAAAAAGCCCCAAACAACTATGAAACAAAACACATTAAAAAAAATACAAAACACACACCCCACATCAAAACAAAAAAACAAACACACACAAAAGCCCCACAATTAAGCAGAAAGTCAGCAAGGAACAGGCGACAAGACAAAGAATGTTCATCCAACTATGAAAGAAGATTTTGTCAAGTCAAACTGAATTGCACATTCTAAACTGTATTCTTCAATTTTACACTCGACCCACCAAAACAAAAAAACCAACTAGGTTACTGCACTGTAAAAATAAAGATAGTCTGTACACAGCATTAAAAGAGAAAAATGAAAGCCACCCGAACACATGCTTTAATTCAGTTTTCAGTAAGCATAATAATATTAAGAGGTAATATAAGATAGCAAAATTGAAAAAACCAGAAATTTCCACAATAGAGATTAAATAAAAGCTCAAGCAACTTAACATAACCCCATCCTCCTGCAGGAAATTTATCACTGAAGATAATCAAATCCCCGACCTAGAATTTCACATACTACGAAATCTCCAGTCAGATGCATAAATCTTGGCAAAGCATTTGATAAGCTGCCACCAGTAAAGACTGAGATAAGAGACACTAGTAGAAGAGATGCACAGGGTAGAGGCACGACAAAAACAGACATAGAGGAGCATAATATTAGAGTAGGAAGAGATTACTAACAGTTTTTAAATATGCAACACCAGTACAAAGATTAGAACGATAAAACATTTGGAAATACAGGAAAGCAACATAATACAGGACAAATAAAACTATCTGATGGACAGAAGAGTGAAAAATGTAAGTCAATCATTAAAGGATCATTTGGGTTGATCCCTGTAAAATTTCTGCTATGAATTTCAGCACATCAGTTGGAAATGACTGCCACTAATGCTGTAAGCATGAAGTAGCCACATGAGATCAAGACGTTTGCATTGGTTATGGACAAATACTACCTCCAAAACATTTTACAAGAGACATTGATGCTGTACTCTATGCAGTTCTGGTCACCTGGCTTCCAAAAGATTTTTGAATGAAATATATGCAGAGAAGGGCTTCTAGGTTCTTTGAAGACTCCATTGCAGAAGTGGAAGCCAGGAGACCTCAGCTTGCTTATGCTAACAAACTGAAATCTGCAGGATACACTTGCTGTGTTTAACTATCAGGAGAACAAACCAGGAGTATGAATAAAATGTAAATTTATGCTCAAAATCAGAATACAGCAATCAGGTTCTTGAACAGTTTCCAGAAAACAGTACTAAAAGCAAAAAACCATAGCTGCTTAAGTTGATACTAGACTCCTTCCTGAAAGAAATCATGTCATATGGCACCTGCATCAGCAGTATAACTAACCCAGTAACACAGACTCCTTTTTTCATTGGTTTGATTAGTCCTGCTGCAAACTCAAAGTGTTTCTATACTCATACCACTCAAAGTTATGTCACACATCCACCCTTTCCCCAAGCATCTGTTGCACAACAGTCACAGTAGTATCAGCTGTTTAAGCTCCAAGACAGATGAAATTAGAATCCACAGAATTAGCAACAAATAGAACAAAAAAATCATTTTATTAGGTTTAACAATGAAGTTTTAAATACAAAAAAAAGCTTCATTTAAATATGGTCCTTAATTTAGATTCTCTTCTCTTACCCTAGAAAAGGCTTTACCTGGATAAACAATTAAGTGACATCATTACTCTTTTTTAAGAAGACACTACCCACACAACACTTTCACTATCATGTGTGCGCTCACATTCTGAATGACAAAACCATCTTATTGCTGCTTTTATGTACCTCATTCTCTGACTTCGGGGGCAAGCAGAAAAGAGAGAGAGGTAACGTTAAGGTAATACATAGTAAGGCTCTGCCTCATTCATATCTTACTCATTTTCCAGCTATCAAGATCCCTCCCTCATGGTGCTTCAGTACCTAGTGCTCTCCTCTTTAATCTCAAGAACTGGTACAACTCGTAGCTTCCATTTCTTTAGATGAGATAAAGAAAAAAAACCCCAAAATCCAGGAGAATATCCTTCTCCAGGACACAAACTACTTGTTTACCAAATCCTATGACAAAAATCAAACTATTAGCTCAGTTTGTTATCAACCTGCAACAACAATAAAGTTCAGCTCAAAATTGAAGGTTTTTAAAATTAGTTACACACAAATAGGAAGGAGATCCTTACTGTTCTGACTTCCACCATTCAAAAGCCAGCTATAGTCAGTGGACTGACTCATAGCCAATAGTTAACCAGTAGATACCATAGCACAAGGCAACAAATTTTAGCACTAGCATTGGTACACAGCTGCAAGCAGTAGCAGATCCTGGCCCTTGCACAATGCAGGCATGAATCAAGCAGAAGGAAAGAATCATTACAGGCAACAAATGGAGTAAGCCAAAAATGTGAACATGTGTACATGCTATTTAAGTTTAGCCTGGGGTTGTAAAAGGTTTGCTTTCTTCTAACAAAAGGTCTCTCCAGCAGAGTTTGAGCATTAAAAGACAAAATGTAGGTTCACTAAGGAAATAACTTAACTGCACAAGAACTGAAGAAGTTTCTGCTCACAAACTGCTTACAAATTATCAGGTTCCCAGAGCTTCTTTCTTCAGAGACCACCTACAAGCCTTTATTCTGTTTTGTAGTTCTTTAGAAAGGACGTTGCACAGAAGAACGTTTTATTCCTTTGGATCTGGCTATTATTTTACAATTGCTGTCAGAACAGACTGAACATCTGAAGTGATGATGTATGGTTTGTTTTTCCTCCCATATGCCAAAAGGGTAAGCATTAGGGAACAAAATTATTTTAGCACAGCAAGTACATTGAGTATAATAAGGTTTTGCCCTCCTAAGTCTCCCTCTCCAGAATTCAAGCCTACCGACAGTTTAGCCTGGTTGAGCAACATTTCTTCAAATATCTGAAGAAGAAATCCAGGCTTGCTCAGTCAGGATCCTGAGGAGGATCCTTCCTCACCACAAACACACAAAACAGGAGAAATCATAACCTAGAGACATTTTTGAAAGATAGGAACTACTGATACTTACTTCCATGAATAAGTAGTAAAAAGAGGGCAAAGAAAATAAATAGGAATGCTTTAAACTAGAAGCAGATACTTTTAATTAACTAGGCAGTTCTATAAGATGATAACCTTTCCACAATTGGCTTTTCCAAGACTCCCACCACACGGCCATGCAGCTATCAGTTTTGTTTGCAAACAAGAGGAGTAGTAAATGATTAATGTCATGTTGATTAACTGATGCTCAGTTTGCAAAATATTTTTGTTGTGAGTTAGATGTGCAGGCACGATGTCAGTGGAACTAACAAAGGAAGAATGCATCCGTGGACAACAGAGCATGCAACAGTGGAGCACTGAATGCTGCTAGCATGAGCTTCAGGATCCAAATATTCTTTTCAGAGGTACTCAGATCCACAGTTTTGCTTTGTTTCTGGATAATGCAAACAACACATGAACAGGGAAGAATTATTACGGACTGCGCATCAGCAAAAATATCACAACACACTCACTGTGAAAAGTGTCTAGAAGCTGCCTTTTATATTCTTAGTTTTAAATTTTTTAATTTTTTTTATTTTAAATAAGGCAACACTAAAAATTCCAGCAGAAGACAAACTTGAAGAAAATCATCATAATAATCTACAAACTGACCCATGTGGGTGGCATACCTTCTCTCAGAATAGAAAAAGTACTTCACAGGAAACAGATTTGGGAAAAATTTTTAAATAAAATTTTATGTGCAACTGCACACTTGCAAATTCTGAAACAGAGATGACAACTGACAGCATGAGCTTTGTTACTGTCAATAGGCTACAGGAACTCTTGTCACTAACAATCACCACAACTCGCACGCCAAAAGCACATATAAGAAAAAACAGTGATTAAAACTGAGACTGAGGATCTAGACTGAATATTCTGTGTAAACCTACACATCACACGTGGATGTAAAGAAAACTCAAATATCCATGCAACTCATCGAATAATCTTCCATAGGCATTAAGTGCTAGAGTCAAAATCATGAACTGCCAAATCAAAAACAAGATGATCAAACCATCCTAGGACAGATTTTTAACAAGCGAGAGATGACAGAGTACCAACTGTTGCTGAGTAACAGCCTCCAAATCCACAGAATTAAAGACTCAGTACATACACCTGCCTCAACTGCACACTTGCTTTGTACAGTAAGACAAAAAAGACTTATATTTAGGGAAAAGAAGGCAAAACTCCTCCCACATTGAATGCCTGACCTTCTCATTCAGGAAGAAGAAAACACTGTTGAGAGAACACTTTACCATATTTTTTGTAAAGCCGTTAATAGACAATGAGGATCTTTCCTGAACAAGACACACAATATCTTAGTCTGTTTTAAAATTCAGCTTTCAGAGA
Organism: Aptenodytes forsteri; assembly: GCF_000699145.1. NCBI lineage: Eukaryota > Metazoa > Chordata > Aves > Sphenisciformes > Spheniscidae > Aptenodytes > Aptenodytes forsteri. The sequence goes on along the minus strand of NW_008795025.1, from coordinate 2,802,851 downwards.
GATGAGTACAGTCCTTACCAGTAACACCTGTGATGACAATATTTCAATGATGTTCTCTGTAATTATTCTTTTTTTAACATCATGCATCGATATGGAAGTTTGCACCGTTGCTATAGAAATGGTGCTAACAGGAAAAAATCTAACAGCATATGAATTGCCTATATTTGGTATGATGACTATTATGTGGAACTACAATAGACATTTGGGGAAGAGAGCTGGATTTTCTGCCCATGCCACTACCCCCTGCATTCATTTATAAAAGTGTGTCAAGCTTAGAGTATCCAACTTCTACAAGCAAACAATACACAAACCAGTTAGTTATCCATCCAAGCATCCACATCTTTCCCACATTTCTAACTCCCTTTGGAAGAACCTCAGTAAACCAGTCAACTAATGAGGGAGCAGGTAAAGACCCAAATGCCAATAATTTAATATCAAATATTTTTCTTCACCCAAGACCAGTCAGTAACTGCTGACCACCAAAGCATCTGCCTAATAAAACATGATACAGAAACTGAGCAAATCCAAGTTAATTCACACAAATCCAGGACTTCAACAAACCAAATGGATGTTAGAACCTTGTTTTAAATGTTCAAGAGCAACCAGATAAATTCACAGAGGATTTGTCAGCTGGCCCAATCAGATGTCAATGACCTACTCAAAGCACTTGAAATTGGAGACCAAGCATACATTCACTTCAACTGAAATAATTTAGAGTGAACATTTTCATGAAGGAGGAAAGTATATTTTTAAGATGGTTTCAGACTTTTTTCTTGTCATCAAAACAGAAACTTACAGTAGATTGCAGGGAAATCTTGTCTCTTTAGATACTCAAGGCAGACAGGAATTTATTTGAAGGCCTGAAATTCTGGTATACCCACCTTACTTCTTGTGCACTAACAACAACAGTTGAATCACCAGAAAAACTAAATGCCATTTCAGGTAAATGGACAGTATAAGAGAGCCCTGCTGCAGCTATTTCTAAGCCATCTATCTACATTATTGATGAAAGGATCTGCTCTAAAGAAGAAATGACATAATAAATATCTACAGAGTTTGTAGAACTTGTGTAACTGATGTAGAATACAATGTTTTCCAGAAGACATCAAAAAGACTCTGAGATGTAGCACAAGCATTAATTTGAAGAGCATAGCTGGCAAAGCACGAGAACCAACTATGCAAAAACATCTGTATACCTCTAATGGTAGTAAAGGCAAGCCTCAAATTCTTGTTACAAAACAGGGAAAAAGACAAATTGCAGGGGAAAGATTAATGATAAAGTTCTTTACAGCACACATGACAACTTTTATTGTAATTATTATTTAAACTAACCAGGGACCAAGGAAATCAAATAATTTCTCAAATTACTTCCTAAGGAGGTAGAAGCATGCTATTTTGTTTGTGAGCCATGCTTCAAATGAAGAATGCAAAAATCATTAACTGCTAAAAAGGTGCATATATCCTTTTATTCTACACTGGATTTAGTGGCAATATGATCAACAAGCCAGGAAAGGAGAACACAAACCTGGACACAGTTTACTGGCATTAAAGTAGTAAAGGCACAAGATGCACGTGTACACACAATGCTGATTGGCCTGCATGGTTTGACAGGCACAGAAAGGCTGTAGACACTTAAGCCAAGTGAATAGAGCTAAACATGTTCAAAGCAGGGACATGCATTTCCTTCCAGATCTCACAGAAAGCATGAGGAATCCTGCAATTTTTATATGCCTCTAAGAGCATGGCAACTGCTGACAGAATAGCAGCATTTGCTGGTCTTTTCAGAATTTAGGAGTCAAGTCCAGTTCATTTACCCCACACACAAAGATTCCAGTATGCCTTCGATGCAGTGTGTCAAGCAAGATTTAAGATTATTCCAGCACTCTGAACTCGGTACAGTAAGTTCACAAGTGATATCCTACACAAATTCTACTTGGATATTTGAGATATTCAGTGGATGACTGGGTAATTATTATGCAAATGTATCCTTCAGCTTATGAAATGCAGCTGTGTCCATTTCTGCCAAATCAATGGATGCATGCATTAAAAATTGATTTAAGTGCAGAGACATGCAAGCTGAAAACTTGGGTCCAAGAGCAATGACAGAGATAGCCTGTACACAGTATAGTTTCAATAGAGATTTGGAGGAATGGTGTTTTGAATGTAAATCTACTCTTTTACAGCAGGCAACGCTATTTCTTCTTAAGGAAATCATGCTGTTTAACAGTTCATTTAACTAAAAAGAAAATTATATTCATCTTTGTGTTAATCTTTTAACTGATAAAAAGTATATCTAGAATGCTATAACACAAGAAAGTCCACACCATGAGATGGCAAGGTATCACAATTAGGAACACAAAACCCATTATGATGTGACCATTCAGTGATGTTAACTGTATCTTTAAAAAGCTCACAGACTGGCACCTTCCAAAAAAATCCACTATAAACTGCTACTTTAGTTAGTACTAACAGCTGAAATCTCTAATCTTAGCACACTGATTAGAAAATGCTTTGCTTTCCTTTCTAGGATCACCAAAACCATCACAGTGCTAAAACAAAGGAGTAGTGCAAATCTTGGGGAAATCACAATTAGAACAAAAGCAAAGATCCTCAGACCCTAGAACACCTACCAGGTAAGCTTTTCTGTTCTCTGGCAACTTCTGGCAGGAAACTTTGCAGGAGTTCTGCCCTAAGTTTTGCACACCCCCCCCCCCCCCCTTCTACAGAGAGGGGATCTTCTGGCCCAGACTAATCAATAGCACTGGCTTACTCTTAAGCAACAAAGATTAGCCATTCTGGACAAAGCAATGAAAGCTAATTCTTCACCTCATCTAAATGAAAATACAACACTTCTTTGAGACCCTGTCATGCCCTGTATTGCTGCCTTAAGAGTTTTAGTTGAAAAAAAAAAAAAAAGTCTATTTCAGCCACCCAAATAAATACACAGCTTGGCCAAGACGAGCATTTTTGCTGTCATGCAAGATTCACCTTGAATAGGAGGAAAAACATGAAAAAAAGGCCATGACTAACACAGAGAACTGAAAGGGTCTGAGGAACAGTTTTTAAATATTTGGAACCAGTAGCCTAAGTTACAATTTGGACAAGGATTTGATACCGCTTCATCATTACTGATATTAAACCATCCTTGTCCTGGAGGTACAAAGAAAACTGTCAACATAAGAAATGTAAGTGGACACTGCACACCAAACAGGGAGTAGCCTTGCTTGAAGCAAGAAAAAAGCCCCAGTGAAGAGAAAGCTGTGCTGGGAAACAAACAGAGCTGGGAGAGCTGGACAGGGAACCCAGTTGCCAGCAGGACATTTTGTTGCCCTGCAGAGGTAGATCACAGGCCATAGGCTGCCAGTTGGAGAACCCTGTTGTGCAGAATCGTGTGCTTTTAAATTCTGCACCATTTAAGCATTTTTAATGCCCAATCATTGCAAGTTTAAGACAAGTTACCTTATCATTGCAATATTGCAGCAAGGAGCAAATTCGATTCCTGGCTCAGAAATTGTGTAAATTTGCAATTCCAGAAGGTATTATTTGATGACATATGAGATATATTAAAATACTTTACATTACAGTATTTTCAAATGGTTCTACTAATAAACTGTCTTTGCCATGCCCTGAGCAACAGTGTGGACTAGATGACACATAGGTGTCCCCCCTAAAGTATTATCATTCTATAGTTTAAAGAAAACACAAAAGACATTAACAATCTAATTAAAACAGTGTGTTAGGTTCAGAGAGAAAGAAGTATATTCAAATATACTGATCAAGCAGAATCAAACCACAGTCTACTTCATTTCTTGCTCTCTTGATGATGTGAGTTTTATGTAAATTTTTTAGATTCCAAAAAGAGTAGATAAACATTACAAAAAAGCTTGAGATCTGTTTGAACATGTTTGAATCTCCCCTTATTTCCTTCTAGGAAGATTTGGTAAAATTTGGCTTCAAGCCTCCAACAAAAACATTCTACTTCATAAGAAATACAAAGATGATCCTGCAGAATAGTCACAGAAAGCTATTTTAAAATGCACCACTTCAAGCAATCAACTTGTAGCATGGGTATGTTCTCCTAGCTAGGAAAAGCAGCAGTGTGATGGATACTCAGATAGCCCAGACAAAGATGTTACTCACGTGGCCTCTCCCCTCCAACATTAACAAGCACCAGAGGTAGATCACAGTCCATTTCGTCCTTCCTGAAAAGCCATCAGAGAAAAGCAAGACTGCCAAACATGCATACACAGGTTCAGAGGTGAGAAAGCCCATGGACCCCAGAATGAGAAATGAAGTGTACTGGCGATGGAAGGCCATAATCCAGGAATAGGAAAGAAAAGCTGCCACCTCTCATGTTGTAAGATAGAGTCCAATGAGAAAGTAACAGCAGATCAGGGGTATCATGGAGGGGCAGAAGCAAAGAGAGAGAACGTGCAAGCCCTGTCCGCATCCACTTCTCCTAGCCCTGCTAGGCCTTTGACAAAAGGTTTCATTGTGTTTTGATACTTGGTGATACTGCAACACTTCATGGTGCCACCACCATGAGAGATTCAACTGATACTACCCATGAGAATTTGGAAAATCTGAACTACAAATAATTTGGTGAAAGAAATTAATATATGGATAAATTTTTCTACAGTTAAAAAAATATATTTTAACTAAATAAATTCAGATGTTTCAGTGTTGTCTCAAAGCAAAGATCATCCATATTAGTGAATATTTAAAAACAAAAACAAAACCACACGACACACAAATTAGTAATTCATTTCCCCATTCTATACTACCAGGAAGTGAGTTGCCTCTTACCTGCTAAAAGAATGGCTGAAAAAGCCAATACCTTGGCTGCACTTTGAAAATACTTCAATTTTTTAGTTAGTTTCATATTCAGCTTGCCAAGTTGAGGAGGTCCATTTTGGTCATGAATGTTATTTAAACATAAAGGAGAGTCAGCCACATCGTAGATACAGCATTGGTACCTTACTGTTGAAGTATCACTGAAGTCACTAGCCACAACATGGTTAGTGTGTTTTTGGCAGGTGGTATGCTTTTAAGGGATAAAGCTGTTTAAAAAGTTAAGGGATTTTAATAAGCTACACAAATTTATCTTCCACTACCTCTAAGACAACAGAGAAAAACCACCTCAGCAAAAACAAACGTAGCTACCAATTTAAATGCAATATTAACATAGTGATTTACAGGATCTTTCCAATCTAAGAATCTAGTTTTTTCACAAACAACAGAGTAGGGTTTTCCAGCTGAGTTGCCTGTGGCTAATAAACACCGTAAATCTGACAAAGCTATCAAATAGCAGGCAGTGGGGCTGCTCTACCACAGAGACTGCCACATGAGCCAGCTCCCTCACTGAGGAACGAAGCAAACTCAACATCAATTCACTCTGGGACCCAATTGCATGCTCAACCCAGCCCCATCCCCAAAAAAGAACACAATTTGCAAACGGCATCTCCAACCTAGGCAAGACCCCTTTTTCTCTTCCAAGACAGGTTTTCTTATTTTGAGGATTGTTACATTAAAAAACGTGGGCCTTCTCTGCATTAGAGGAGATGCCAATTATGAATTCCAAAAGATTGCAATTTTCTTCCTGTAAGCAAAGCACTTCTACCAACGTTAGGAGAATCATAAATACAGAAAAAGCCACAAAGAAATACCAATCAGCTAGTCTAATGCTAAGATCATAGAAACACGCCCTATTGCCCTAGGGAAAAAAAAGATATCCAATCCCATTAATGACTGGAATGTAATAGGGAAAGATGACACCAGAGAAAGTGACCAGCAACAAAAAGTTCAGTTGCTGAAGCCCATCACTCCTCCTCATCTTCCCTCCTTCACTCCGACAAATAAAATCAAGAAGATATCCATGACATTCAGTACCAGTCCACACAGAAATCTGACACCTAAAAGCAACACAGAAACTCCAGCACATCCCAAGACAGCAAGGGAAGACTGTCTTTTTTCCTGTTCCCTGGAAAGATCTCACTTCTGTCCATATCCTTTAGCTCCATTACTGCCCAATTCTGTTTTCCACTTAAGACACTCGCTTCATAGAGAGAGGGGAAGAAAAAGTATGTAAATCCATGGATTTTTTCTAAGTCATGAAAATAAGAGCGAGGTTTTTTTTAAAAAATAGGCACAGCAGAAATAATTACTTAAAACCCTTGACTTTTCTACAATATACCTTTGTTTACAAATAAACGAAGGATTTAACAAGTGTCTTGTGGGCAAGACATCTTTCATGTTAGCTACATGCACTATTTATCAAACTTCCCTTTTTAGCAGTATCACTTAACATAGGCTAACTAGATTTCTATGTCTATCTAACTTAGCTAACACAAATATGACACACCTCTGAATTATCATATTACTATATAGATCTGCACAACAGATTTCACATTTTCCTAAGCTATCCTTTATAAAAGGCTTTTTGGCCTCAGCAATACCCTTTCAATTAGTGTCTTTATTGTCTTATAACTAAGTTATAAAATTCAGATCAATAATTATTCCTCAACAAAACCCTGTCAGCCTCAAATCATTAGCATATACACCTTCGTTACTGTAAGTCTAAATTTGTTTAAGAATTCATACCCATTTTGCATATATTCACTTTGGACTTATAACAAGCACATGCTCTAAGTATACAACTCTGTTTCCACACCCATGGGCATTTCCAGTTTTCTCCCATAAGCTAATCAAATTGAACAGGGAAGGCACACAATTTCACAGGACAAAAATCCCCAAGATTCTTGGTAAGTTTCTTTAGATGCCCTGGCATAACATCACCTTATATACTTTAAAACTTTTCATTGTACATACAAAAAATAATTTGTGATCACATAACAACAAATACGCAGATACTTCTTTTCCCTCTCCTAGTCATACAGCATTCGTTACCAAAAAGAAAACAGTTCTGATTGCTGGTCTCTAACAGAATTTTTAGACATATCTCTTTAACAGCCAAAGTCCCTGAATGCCAGCTTATACACAGATTTGTATGAATACTTCTTTTAAGAGAAGTTAAATTACCTTATCTGAAACATGAACTAGGTCTTAATGAAGAAGCCTTTCCACCACTAAGACAGCTTCAGAAGAGTCAAGGATTGACTTTTCAGAAGTATTAAACACAAGTCACGGCATGAAATACAGTTTGAGTTCAGTCATCACACAGGCCCTATCCACATTCAAAAAAAAAGTGTCAGCAAGTTAATTAAGTACAAGGGCAAGCCATTACATGCAGACACTAAGGAAGCAATATCTGCAAGCAGGTCCTAAGTACACTATCTGCTTATGAAAAGCTGCCATTCTTCAAAGGTAAAAAATACTGTACCTCAAAAGTAGTTTTTCCACTTCTTTAATATCACTTTAATATGCCTTCAACTTTATAAAACACTGTACATCCGGCACCCATCTCAAGTGAAAACAGTATCAAGCTTGCCTTTTTGTTTGATCTCCTGACTACAATTTGGTTAACATCATTTTCCTCTCCAAATTCCTTTAGAAGTATTCTGTGTGGACACTTTGAACACTTAATATGTATTGCCAGTATAGCTAAACAACTTCCACCAATAAAATAACTTTCTGCAGCATAGCTAGATCTACACAAGGGCTTTATGGAGTATAAAAAAAATAACCAAAGAATCACAGTCTCATACTGCGATTAGACTTGGTATTACTACATTTGGTACATTTGTAATGAAGACCTTGTCCAACATAACACAATACATACTTGTTTAAAGTACCATTAAAAATTATCTATTACCATGACTGGAAAGGCCGTACACTAGACTGGATTAGAAAAAGTTATTGTCTACTAGTAAGGAGAAAAGCACTTTTAGCAAGGCATATCACTAAGAATACCAAAATCTATTATCAAAGAGTTATCCGGTAAAATCCGTTCAAAATAAATCCAAAATAGGCCCAGACTGGGAGGGGAGGAAGAAAAAAAAAAAGGAGGATTAGAAGAAATTATGTATCATCAATAGGGCAATCAACCAGCATAGGGTGGCTAGCCAAGCACTTTTCAAACAGGAAGTAGCAAAAACATTTCTACTACAGAGGGACATTTGCTATTATCATATTGTCATAAAATGGAAAACAGTTTCATTAGCAACTGCACACCTGACACCATCCATGCATGGCATATTAAAAAGTAATAATAATGAAGCCTTATACCCAGGTAATGTTTATCCTCATCCTATCTTAAGGCAGACCTGCAAGGCCCAGGTTTTATCTGCCCTAACAAACATGTCAAGTTTCAGGCTGCTCACCGTCCACCACATTCATGGTTCTTAGAAGCACAGGGTTAGTGTGTAGCTAAGAAATCTTGCTAAGCCTTCAGTAATCTTGCACTCTGAGCTCCAAAAGATACTTGAAGATCACATCAACTGTATGGAAGGACTGAAATCAATAGATTCTACTCTTCTTATACATTATTCCTTTCCAAAATGCCTGTTGGTATATTTCCATAAAAGTTTGATCAATAAGAATATCACAATTATTTAAAGGTACTTACCAGACAAGCCTGACAACTAACGCCCAAGCAAATTGGTCAGTCTAAGAATACGTGACTATTATTCTAAAAATAAATGAGATAGCTGCCACTACTCAGGTATACTCACCAATAATAATTTCCCACATGGGAAAACTGGCTGGTAATCAAAGACAAGGCTGTTAGCGGACTGGTCTGGACTTGCTAGCAACGGCAGCACAGTTCAGGTGCCCTTTAACCACACAGAGAAAGTTAATTATGTAACAGAGTAGGAGAGGAAATACAATGATTACGAGTCATCCACCTAACCATATGCTTTGTCAATACACCTCATGATATTAGAGTTACTAATTAGTGACAGCACAAAACAGTGATGCATTAAGGGGAAAGAGAGTAGTCCAAACCTTCAAGTCATTTTTTCTTTTATTGATTTAGCACTTCAAACAATTTATGTGCATTTTGAAATCCAAAATGTACACCTAAAACTATGCAATGCTACCAGCATTCTAACACATCACACAAGTAAGTTGATTGCAGATGCTTTTGGAATCCCCAAAATACTTTACAGGCTTCTGGATTAGTTTTGCTTGATCAGACAAATGGCTGTATTACAAAGCTTCCAGTAACACCATCATCATTCCCAACTCACTCCACCAGCCTACTGTAAAAGATGCAGCGACTGTTAAGTTTAGCTCTATGCAAAAGGAATTTTCAGAAATGTCACAAGGATCCTATAATGCCTCAAATATTTCTGTGTGAAATCTGAAACTAAGAAGTTTTTCCTTACTTGCAAACCCAGCTAGGGATTCAAGATAGACTTGAGCTTGTACTCTAACAACAGAAATCAGCACTCCACAAGCTCAGCTATAACCAAAGGGACAACGGATCCACTTAATTGATTTCAGCTGGTTTATGGAAACTCCAATTCTTACTTGCCAGTCATCTCCACTATTAATTGCTTTTTTCCATTCCTTTCTCTGCCACGACATCAGCACAAGATTTTGCATGGCTGAAGAATAAACAGTTTGGGGGAACTATCAAACTGAAAAATAAGGCAAGGGGGGGGGAGGGAAAACGAAAAAGCTTAATTTCTTAGCTGCATAAGTTCCCTGACGCAGTTCACTCTACTAGTATTTCTGCCAAAACTGTGTGAGAAGTGAGCAGTCAATAAATAAGCTGCCCCACTGCGTGTGAGGTCACAACCTAATTCAATTACAAACCAATTTAAACCAATTACATCTGTGGAGGACCCAAACATTATCAAGCAAGTAACAGAACAGCAATTAGAAGATCAAACTAACAACTTGGCAATAAAACAAGTGGACTAGAAACACAAGCTTTTAAAGAGATTATAAATTTGAGTTTTACATGGAACTAACAGGTCACAAGTCCACCTGTGCTTACATGCCTCTTCAGACACAAATTCAGACATGAAGCTTACAAAGAAAAAACTTTGTAAATTGAGACTTTGAGCCTTTCATTGGAGGCTTCTGCCTGCCTATACATTAATCTGAAAAGGTTCTATCACAGAAAAAAATGTGCTTTGTACTAGTCCTGTTTATTCACTTATTGGTCCAACTCCAGTCACTCTGTAACATTATACCACTTATTCTAAATCTAAATGAAAATATAATACTATAATTTAGACAATTATCCCAAACCCTGGGCACCTTAATAATGTGATAAAAGCAACCCAATTTACAAATTGCATTAAGATCACTTTTTCAGGATCTCTGCCAGTTTTATCTAGCCACCATTATCTAAAAAATACACCTTCAACTTTTAAAAAAGATCAATATTCTTCTTCCCCAGCACGATCAATCTGAGCCCATCTCAATGAGAGCAAATTCCATAGTCTCAAAGCTGTCCCTTAATGAATAATGAGGGAGGCACAAATCAAACAGCTTTTAATGCCACACTACTACAATAGTCAGAGAGTTGATAGCCAGTCCTAGGTCACTTCACACTTAATTGATTGCTGCCAATACCACAGCTCCATTAGCAGAAAAAGAAGTAACACGTACATATCCCAAAGCATCAGTGCCACTGACTCCCACTGAGACGGCTCCAAAGCCAGCAAAACCTTCTGCACCACATTTTGCCTCCAAATCACTTTAAAATGGAGTTACAGCATGAAAGCCAGCATATCTCAAACTTCTCCTCTGCAACCCCCGATGCATTTCTTCTCTGCCACTCTGAGCACTTCAGCCCTCAGCCTACGGTCATGCAGTACAAGCAGTATAAGTGAAAAGATTCACGAGCTCCAAGAAATTACTAAATTGGGCTGACCGCTTTTTGGCAGAGGACCCCATAGCAAGCTTAATGATCAGTCTCCCTCTCTGCCATTTCTGCTTATCCCCAGGCATGCTGTTCTTTCTTCCTTAACAGACCCAGGCTCTCTCCAAGTTATTTTTCATTACTTGCACTATGAACTGCTATAATGATCTAAAACCAATGGGAGGAGGGGCAGAGGCGACTTCCAGCCAAATTCTGGTCAGCTCTAATCAGGTTAGGAAGCCTCAATCTTCTAGCCAAAAGATTTAGAAAACTGATTTTACTGCTTCAATATGATTGCTAAGAACAACAACTAATAAGCTAGAGTCACCAGAGGGCACTAACACTTCTACCTAATGGCAAATGCACTCCTTCAATTAGGAAGGCTGACAATTACATCCACATCATCATGTATATTTTATCTGGATTGAACTTCAGCCAGGTTGTTCTAATCCATGTTCAAATCTCAACTACATGCTGATGAGGCACCGAGCTACATTAACTGTTGTGGTCACACTTGCAATATATGGGGGAGACTTACAGTCTCCCCAGATAGGCCAGAAAAAATAGGGCAGGCACATGCCTCTCCCACTTCACTTGCAATCTAAAGCTTACATTGCCTATGAAATGTATTTGTATGTATACATATAAATGAAATTTTGAAACAGGCATGGAGAATAGGTCACAAGTCCGACACCTCAAAGAAACAGAATAACTAACCATTCTTAAGAGTTTGCACCAAGATGAATCCTACCATAGGGGACCGCAAGCAATATGTGCCTCCAAGAGAAAAAAAAAAAGAGGGGGGGGGGCTTCAATTTAACCATCAAGCAGCAACAGATGCATTGCTCTGTCAAATTTCATCAAATCAGATCTAAAACCAATGGGAGGAGGGGCAGAGGCGACTTCCAGCCAAATTCTGGTCAGCTCTAATCAGGTTAGGAAGCCTCAATCTTCTAGCCAAAAGATTTAGAAAACTGATTTTACTGCTTCAATATGATTGCTAAGAACAACAACTAATAAGCTAGAGTCACCAGAGGGCACTAACACTTCTACCTAATGGCAAATGCACTCCTTCAATTAGGAAGGCTGACAATTACATCCACATCATCATGTATATTTTATCTGGATTGAACTTCAGCCAGGTTGTTCTAATCCATGTTCAAATCTCAACTACATGCTGATGAGGCACCGAGCTACATTAACTGTTGTGGTCACACTTGCAATATATGGGGGAGACTTACAGTCTCCCCAGATAGGCCAGAAAAAATAGGGCAGGCACATGCCTCTCCCACTTCACTTGCAATCTAAAGCTTACATTGCCTATGAAATGTATTTGTATGTATACATATAAATGAAATTTTGAAACAGGCATGGAGAATAGGTCACAAGTCCGACACCTCAAAGAAACAGAATAACTAACCATTCTTAAGAGTTTGCACCAAGATGAATCCTACCATAGGGGACCGCAAGCAATATGTGCCTCCAAGAGAAAAAAAAAAAGAGGGGGGGGGCTTCAATTTAACCATCAAGCAGCAACAGATGCATTGCTCTGTCAAATTTGGCATCAAATCAACTGCTATGTTACATGTTTAATCTTTAACAAAGGAGGCTGCTCTTTACCACTGAGAAATAAGCAGGTTTTTAAACCACAAATATGATGCATACGAGGGGTTGACAAGAGCATTTCTTGACATTCTGACCAAGCAGCTCTTGAGCCTCTCGGTGTCAGGCAGAGAGGTGCACTGCAGCACACCCAGAGATTTTCTGGGACAGGAATCCTTGACTTGTTGATGTACCCAATACAGTCACAAAGAGCCAAAACACAGCCTGATTGGTGCAGCCCTACAGAAACAAGGGCAAAGCTTCTGGGACCTGCAAGGTACACAGCTTCTTTTTCTCCCAGCATTATTGCCCTGCAGTTAAACCTAAAGTGTCGCTCTTGCAGTTGGGACTGTAAGACAACACAGGCAGGGGAAGGAAAATGGAATCCCATCCTTACTTACAGAAGGACACATAATAAGCATGGAGGCTGTCGCTTCTCTGCACTGAAGTTACAGCCATGGAAAACTGACGATAAAGCTGGGATAGCAAGGATTCTGAGAGCATTCTCAAGGCATCTCCATGGGTTCAAGCAAGACACTATTTGTGCCATATGACAGTCTACAACCCATCTGGAAGCTTGTAGGGAGTTTTGAAAAGACCAGCTGTGAGTGTACTCGAGAGTGGCACACCTCAGAACAGTGAGCCCAAGAGAGTAAACATTAACCTTTTATGCATGTCAGGAACATTGTATTTTAAAATAGTACTGGCCCACTAGATTTCCCAGGGTTTTATATTTTATTATACTATAAGATTCAGTGAACAGGTCAGGTTTTCTAGACAAACTCTCCTATAAACTGAAACAGACAGGAAACAGTCTCCCTCTTCCTCAGCCAGCAAGCAGGTTCAATGACCATCATTTACACCATGCTAACTTTTGAAAGTCACAGCAAGAAGCTCCAATGTTCAGAACATACCATGCTGCTGAATACATCCTCCTCTTCTGTGACGGGGCCACCCTCTCCTTTTTCCCCCCTACCTTCTCCACTTTACACAGCTCCTTCTGACCGCACAAAGCTGCTGCCACCAGCTCACCCCAGTGACTGGACTGCCACTGCAACAGCAAGAGCTGCCAAGAGCTCTATCTGACACCCCACAACTGCCTTGCTCCAGCTCTGATTTCAGATGTCCCCTTTCTGCTCAGCAGAATACTGGGTGATACCAGCTTGCCCACAAGAACAATTCCAATGTCATTTTCCCTGGAGTCCTACGAGGCCTTTAAGGATCTTTGTGAAGGAAAACGAGTTGCAGTCACACATCCGCACATTCTAGGGGACTAAGCATACAGAGCATCTACTTAAAACACCCAACCGTAACACTAAGACTTTCTTGCTTCAGCAGTCTTAAGGTGATTAGTTCATAAACAGACAAAACATGACACCCACAAAGCTTCTGTTCATGCAATAAATACTACACACACATGAATATTAAAAGATGATTTCTACTGCAGCAGTTCCAGGAATCTAAATGTAAAGGTTATTAACATAAATGTTTTCTCATTATTTTGAAAAATGCATTTTTAAGTATCTTTTCTAACAAGGGCTATAAAACAACACTCAAATCAGAAATATACCATGCCTTTGATGTCTTATACTTCAACAAAATGCAACCAGTTACACTCCCCACCCTTAAAGGAAGTTTTCAACTCAGCTTTATTTATTGAATGAAAGGAGGAGCCCAAATGACTCAGCTCCAAGCAAGTATAAAGGAAAAGATTAATCCCTAATCTCAACGAAAAAAAAGGGGAAGAAACTGCTTAAGATAGAGGTGTGTCCTTATCAATTAAAATCTTCTAATATTCGAAGACATGTCAAGCAGAACATTAGCACACTAAGACTTCATTAGCTTTCTGAAGTCTTAAACACATTTATTACAAATATAGCCAATTTTAAAATCAAAGTTTACACAAGTAGCTGAAGTTAAACAGTTAGCCCTGTATCTTCATACTTGTTCACTGGTGATGCTGAGCAGCATCAAGGATCAATAAAATATCTAAATATTGGGATTTTCAATCTACACAGTCACCAGCAAGATACAAGTATGGAAGGGAAAAGATCTCTCAAAAAATTCTTCACAAAGGCAGGTTTCAGAGAAAAAAAAACCCTGACTGTAAACAGAATAACCTCATGAAGAGGGTTTGGTTTTTTCCTCCATTGGACTGAGGAATCAAACATTGCTCATCAAAATCCAGCAAAATAAATTACAAGGTAGAATGTTTCACAAGGGGGCTAACAGATTCCAAGTGACTGCTGTACATCTTCCACATGTATTTGCCAGTGACTGCTTGTCCCACATCTCAGCCATGCCACACTAGCATTTCAGTGCAGAATACATCTCCAGCCTTGTTGGGAGGAATATTTAATTTCAGGCTAGCAGGAGTGCTTCTTTACATACAGTCCAAACTCTAAATACAGATGTCACCAGAGGGCACTCTTTCAATTCAAGTGACCTAGCTCTAGCAAACTTCCGAGCAAGACTGCAGACAATCCACATGCAGGGATGCACAGAGGCTGTACAAAGTAGTAAGTTTTGCTTCTGCAAGAGATTTCCTTTAAAAAAAATAAAAATAACAAAACATAAATGAAACTTAATTCCTTATCCCAGAAACATGAAATATTTTTCAGAGTAACCAGAGGCACTGCTAGTAAAGATCACAAGCAATTATCAATTTCTGTACTATGGTACACTGTGGTACTTGATGGTACCAATTCACTCAAGCAGTTTTGGCACCTGTGTGGATCATATCAATTCACAGAGGCAGGGCCCAAGGTAGTACAGCTCATGTAGAGGTGTCTATGGAAGTCCTCTGGCTATATTATCATAGATACTAAACCTTACAATAATACATGAAAAAATACATCTATGTTGTCAAGAGAAAGCTCTGGGAAACAATATATTTCTCTACTGCTCACTGTTCTCTATTTGATGCTGTTTTAAGAGGGTCAAAAAATTAAACCATTTGCATGAAGATAATACAAAAGTATCAGCAGTATCAGTAGTTTTCAACCTTTGGTCCATGTACTATTTCTAATGGCCTGCTGAGACCTAAAAAAGATTAAAAAGAAAAAACTGGTGAGTTGAAGTTCATTAAACAAAAATGTGCACAACCACTAAAAAACACAATAGGTCTATATATCAAAACAGGTCGCAAACCACTGTTTGATGTGAATAGAAAGTTAAGCCCATTTTGCTTAGAAACAAAACACCACCACCATACTACTAAAATCAAGTCAGCTGCAGAGGCAGGCAGCAATAAGGAAGAAAAGAAAATAATCATTGTGCATCCTATGACATTTTCCAGTCTTGAGAGAAACTCAAAAACCGTAGGCCTACATAACACTTGATTGCCTGCTTATCCACCTATCCCATTTGAAAAGAAATAGCCTCTATCTCTTCTAGCTATCCGTGACAGCAAAGCCCCTTAGTTTAGCATAGGAACGGGGGGGGGGGGGGGGAGGGGAAAAGGACCTGTAC
>NW_008795025.1:2785857-2786544 GCF_000699145.1 Aptenodytes forsteri | reverse complement strand
TAGCGAAGGAGCGGGGGGGGGGGGGAGGCAGGGAATAAGACCTGTGCAAAGGCACCTTTTGTCAGCATAGGCATCTCTTGAATAGATAAACATACCCACAGAATTTCACCAGGCCACTAACTACTATTAAATACACAGGGACACGTTACTTCAAACTATTACCTATCATCACCACTCATCTTGGTTTAAAATATATCTATATAATTGTTTTTCCAGCATCTGCTGCCAGGAAAGAAATATGTGCCAAACACTCCTGATGTCAAACAAACAGCATCTATTTGTCCACCCTCTAAAGTAGATCCTTGCCTACTGCAAGACAAGGCACTCTTGGTGCTCTGAACTTAGCCCCTTTTATATAAAAGAAACGCTATGTTGGCTTGATACCCTGAACGCCCCTCCCACCCCCACCCGTGTGCTCTGGCCCAACCCGGGGTCGTGCTCATGTCGCGGTAACGTGGCCCCACTCAACGTGAAGGTGCCCCAGCCCCCCCGGGGAAGGGCTGACCGGATAGCGGTATCTCACAGCTACAGCCACCGCGCCACCCCGCTCCGCCCTGGCCTCCCTCAGGCCCCACCGCGGCGCAGAGCCCGGTGACCCACGCGGGAACCCGGCTCTGCCAATCCACACACACACAAACAACCCCCTCGCCCGGTCTGCGGCTACTCCCCCGTGCCTCCGGGGCCTCT
>NW_008795025.1:2755069-2784492 GCF_000699145.1 Aptenodytes forsteri | reverse complement strand
TGCCGACGGCTGTCCCAAGCGCTGGGTGCGGGTGGCACCCATGCACCCCCACCGCCGGTGATAAACGAGGGGGAGTCGGAGGCACGGAAAGACGAACAGCTCTCCGGGAGGCGCCGCTCCCCTTCTAATGAAAGACAACTGGGGCAAGGAAAGGGACTGGCTCAAAAAAAAAAAAAAGCATTACATTGCTAAGAAATCCATTCATTTAGAAGGAACGCAGTGTAAGGACTTCCTAGATTTTTCTCTGCTCCCACAATCGTTGGGAAATGACTAGCTCACAAGAGGAAAGCAGGGTCTTCAAGGTGTTTGCATCATTTCAGGAGTGAAAGCTCTCAAAAAACCACCAGATCTTGCAAGAATTGCCATAAAGTCTCAAGAGTTGGCAATGCTGCTGTCGTGGAGACAGGACTTGGCATCACCCGCTTTTCCATTTACACCCCCCGCCAGGGAGGCTCCAGCCCGAGTGAGTTATTACAGTAATTAATAGCTAGCATTTATACATATTCAGAATGCTTTGCAAACAATACCTAATCTCATTAACTTGTGAATTGACTTGTTTTCATTCTGTCATGGAGTTAAGATAGTTACTTCACATCCTTGGGAGATGGAGTCAGTAATTTTTTCGTATACTGGATAACCCATTGCTGCCATCCAATATATAGCCACCTGCTATGCATAGTGCTTGATTTTTAATAGAGTTGCAGACTGGTGAGAATATAGGTCCAGTATCCAGAGCATATTTGAGATGCCCAGATTAAAGGAATACAGCAGGCTGGAAAGGTGGTACCAGCTTTTAAAACCGTGACAGGAAAAGAAGGCAGGAAGGACTTGAGAAACTAGGCACAAGTTCGACAGTAAAGCAGAAAGGCATTACCTTTAGGTACAGCCATTTTCCCAATTTTAATGAAGCTTTGTGCCTAGAAAGAGAGTATTCTTTCCTCTTGTTTTTTTTTACCACAGTAATCTGGCATGGGGTCAAACTCATTCTGAACCAGGATAAATGAAAGGGAAATAAAATGCCAAATGCCATCCTTCTGCAAGGTTTTCAGCAGGTGGGTCAGTGAATGGAAAAAATGTTTCACCAGTTTTGGGACCACAACAACTTTTAACACAGAAATAAGAAAAGGTTACAGGAAGAAAATAAAATTTTAAAAAAAGGAAGTAAAGACCTCAGAAGGGGGAAGCAAAGGTAAATTTTTTGTAAGCTGTTCTCCTTCACTAAAGCAGGAGACAAACTACTTTGTCTCATAAAACAAGCTTTTCTGCATTAGTTAAGTGGTGGATATAGGGGTTAGGTGACAAAATTTGAAAGACATTTTACAATTCTCTCATTAAATGCTTCCAGAAAAACTACATAGTGGGTTGTGAGGAAGAAGCAATGTCATGCACCAAAAACTAACAGAGATGAAACAGGAGAACGCATGGTCATTCACAATTATGGTGAAAAGCCAAGAGTCACGTGTTTTTAAGATTTTGTGATAGGACGTGTGGTATATACCCTTAAAAATACTCTAGAAAAAGGGCTATAAAGAAGGAGACAACATTTGTAAAAGACACAAAATTACTCACAATTGTGGGGCAGATCATGAAGATATTCAGAGTGACCCAACTGTGTAGGAACACAATATAGTGACATTCAATATTGATGAATTGTCATCAGTACAACACAGTACATACAGGAGGAAAGAAATCTGGTTATACACTGTAGAGGGGTCTAAACCAAAAGTTTAAGAAACACACAGGCATCCTAGGCAATAGTTCAGCAGAAATCTCTCCTCAGTGTATGAACACAATCATGCGTGCAACATGTCAAGATATGAAATGGAGAAAACCAGAAAATGTTGTATTTCTCGCTATCATTTCATCTCAAAAACAGTTTTAAAGAATGAGTGGGAGGGAGAATGTATGTTAGATGGTGAAACTGAAACACCCAATTCCACTTAAGTGCTGAAATGCCAGTTTTACACTAAAACCCCATGTTTAGTTGCTTTTCCCCTATGATTCCGAAATCTTTTCCAAGATACCACCTTCCAATATTCAGCTGCCCACTTTATACACATAGCTGATGTTCCTGATTATTTTATAGGTACAGATTTTCTCCATTACACTAAATATTGCATTTAAAATTCATTATTAGTTGAATATTGCAGCTGTGCTGTTAAATATTCAAATCACAGGAAGCATCAAAAAGAGAGGAAATGACTAGATGAAAATATGTGGCAAAATAGTTGGTTATAATGAAGAAAGCTGCAGTCAAAAGTAACAGGAAACCGCTGTCACTTGTGACTGGCAGACTGCGAGGGAATGGGTGCACAGGGCCAAACCTGAACAAACATGGTTATGCAAATCACTCCAAATGAACGTGACTGAAAATCTTACAGCCCACGGGACATTACACTTGCCATCACCACTTTCACCTGAGAGAACAAATTTAGACATGGTATTTGTCTAGCCATCCTGCAGATAACTATTCTTCTGAATAACTATTTATTATGGATCTCAGAAGTTATTTTTCAGACACACTTATCCCAAATTTTATTAACAATGATTATTTGTATAATTCACTGCCCAACAAAGAAACTACACTTCTCTGCAAGAGTGTAACTAGCTTCACCATACATAGAAACCCCCCAAACTACAGAGGATATAACATTTCCTTTTGAAAGCAACAGCTTGCATCTTCAACATTATCTACCAACTGAGAGGATGGAAATTTATCCGTGTATTTCTAATTTCACAGATCAAAAACATTTTTCCATTAGGCAATATAAAATGTGTATGCTTCCATACACAAACTGTAATGTTTGCAGGAGCAGCTGTAATGAACTGTTGAGACTGCAATCTGAAGCACTTGCTATTGTAAAATCTAAGTCTGTAAAAATGCCAGCAGAGTACAGTCACTGTTTATTATGCTTTCATTAACAGAAGATAGCAAAAGCATTTTAGATTAAAAAATTTATAATGTAAGTTACTTTGATGGAATCAGCTTTGCTTGTATAGATTACGATACAAATTATTCTAAAAATTTTAAGGAAAAAAAGAGAAAGTGTTTTATTATGACTGATCATATCATGCTGCATACAAAGCTCTGGAATTAAAACTATACATTAATATAAAATCAGATTAATTTTGTTGCCTTTCAGCCAAGCTTCCTAGGTACTGCAGAGAAGATACTTCTTAATCTTGTTTTGGTAACTAATGATTTGAAAGAGTATAGCTTACATTTTGGCACCTAGTTAGCACTTCATTAATTACTAATTACTTGGCACTAAGCAAAGTTCTTCTAACATTGTCTGAATCTAGAAACAGTTATTATCATAAAAAGTCATTAGTTAAAATCAGTTTGATATGAGATGTCCCAATCAGATAACTGCTAAAGCATATAGTTCCCTAAGGAATGAGAATATAGTAGAAAATATTTTATTTATATAACCTGTAAGTGCTATTGTCTATTCTTATTCTTTGACTAAGTCATTCCATGAGTCTTGCTGCACTTTACTGTGCACATTACTGTGCTGCACTTAATTCACACAGTACCTCAGGGTGAGAGACACTAAAGAAATGTAAAATATTGCTAAATTTACTTGTCAATTTATGAGAATAAAATTGTATAATTTTTTGTTGAAACTGTGTAATCATACCTCAAGACTGCATCACAATGCTGAAGCACAGTTGCAGTACCTGCCACCTTAATTTTGCTATTTCCTGATTTTGGAGTGCTCACCTATACAAGTCTGACTTTATAAATGCAGTGCTTTACATTGTGCAATTAATATCCAGGTTCTAGTAAGTAGTCTGTGACATTTACACATTACATATTCCTACTTTTTTGATCTGTGATTCTCTCTGGTATCCTTGCCTTTGTTATAGGTAAAATAGGAGTCAGAACCAGATAAATATAACATTGCTGTAACTATCACTGTCTTCCCCTTTCCTTTTGGAGGATGTTTATGCTTAATAAGTGATACACACATATTATCTTTTACCCTTTAATAAGGAGGACAAGCTTCCTGCTTCAATCGTAACAAAATGGAATTTTCAGTTGGTTCACTTAAACTTGAAACTAAGCATAAAAAATACTCTAACGGATAAAAATGTCCGTACCAGAGAAATCTGGTTCAAGCAGACACTAGACACCCTACATGTTTGGAGTTTACAGTTGAAGGAAGAAAACGTTACCAAGAATGCTGTACTGAAGAGTGGATGTGTGCTTCACAGCTGCTCTAATTCAATATGTTCAACTGATGTGCTAATATTTGCTCCTAAAGGTATTGTGATTAACGCTAGAACACCTCCTTAGGTATACACATCTGCTTGTTTCGCAGTTCCAGCAATAATGAAGGAATGAGTTGGAATTATAACAACATAATAGCAGTCTGAACTGGTTCTGAGTTTTTCTTAATATTTTTAAGATCTCAACTTTTTAAAGAGTGTATTCAAGCAGCAGCTTCTGAATTCACCCAAACATCCATATAAGTATATATATAGACATAAATAAAGTGTGTCTGTACACACACACACACACACACTTTAAGAGGACTTCCTCTTTACATCTGCAAAGCATTGTCTTCCCAAAGTCAACAAAGATTCTTCCACATGTCCCAGCAGCGAGGAAGCTGCACACAGATAACATGTTATTTCCTCACTGTCTTTCACACAACCTACGGATTTTTCCACAGGAAGAGAATACTGTTCTTTACTGTGTTGCCTTCCTACGCTCCAGATGTACGAAAGGCAGAACCATGCTTTATGTTAGAGCCCTAAGAGGAGCAGTTTGCGACAGGGACAATGCTGGTAGTACTGGGGAGGGAGCTAGAGGCAAAGAACGGATTGGCAGCACAGAGCCTGAATACAGGTGTCCTTTTTCTGCTTTCCTGGTGCCCCTGTACATCACAGGAGACAGTACGTCATTAGAGACAGTACTTGTAAACTGCTTAATAAAAAGCAAACACAATTTTTTATGTTGTATAAATATCTATCTACACATTTTCCATAAAGAATGGAGATGCTGGGATGCCTACATGATTTATGCACAGTGTGGAAGTATCACAAACATGATGATTTACAACAGGTTTTAATGACCATCTGAAGGGGAAAGATCCCAAATATGGACAACAGCAACTGTTAATTGAAACTAGTAATATTTCATCTATGTAAACAAAGTAATGATCACGTCTGCCACAAGACTTCAAGAGATTTGTCTTCCAGGCTCCCTAATATGGTTACATCTGTCCCCTGCTTAAATCCTGTGTTCTTGCCATCTGCTCCAACACACTTTTTTCAACCTCAAGCAGTGATTAAACAGCTATTTGGAGAAGAAAAAGTCTTTTTCAATTTTTGAGCAAAATGTTTAACAACTGGAAAAAAGTTAAAAAACCAAATCCACACACCCCTTGGCTCTCCATTGTTTCTGTGATATGAAATGTTATTAGTGAGATGCTCAACTTAAGTTTCCAGGAATCTTTACATTTGACCATACAACAGGAAACACTGCACACACAGATTCAGTATAGTTTCATTATATAGTGTAATAAATTAGGAGCAGATTAAGCTAATACCATTTAGTTAATCAGTCAAATTGTCATTAAGAGGTAATGTTATATGGGCAAATCAGGAAGCAGTCTGCTTTAAAAAGAAGGAAACTTCCTAGAATTCTTTAGTTGTGCCGTGGGAAGCTTACTCCTTTGAGATGTGCTGTGTACTTACCTCTCCACGTCCAGGCATAGAGGAGGGGGAAGTACAGAGCCATAGCTCGCTCTTCTTTTTGTATGAGGAGAAGCAAGTAAGAGCAATTTGGCAGATCCTGTGCCCTGCCTTCTGGGCAAGACTACAGCCTGCCTGGTCCTCATGCGGATCACATAAATTAGGGAAGCACTTTACACTGCATCCCTCATCCACTGTAGTCACAGAATGGTCAGTCACAATCCATCCCTTAGTGCTTATTAGCAGCCTTGAAGTCTTTGAAAGGTATTAGAGATGTACTGAGCATTTTGTTACTTCTTATGGTAGAGGTACAATGCAATGATAATACTGTCATAAACATACTAAACACTTACCTCATCCCTTCTCTAGGAGTTTCCTCAAAATCCAGTTTCCTCAAAATCCTTTTTTTTTTTTTTTTTTTTTTTTTTTTTTTTTTTTTTTTTTTTTTTTTTTTTTTTTTTTTTTTTTTTTTTTTTTTTTTTTTTTTTTTTTTTTTTTTTTTTTTTTTTTTTTTTTTTTAAGACTGTTTCTTCCTCCTATATAGAAGAAATTATGGGTTGCACCTCATCATTCCCCTGAGCTTCATAGGAAGTAACTGGACTTGGTACCTTTGCTCTTTTGGCTGGTTTACTATGCTTCTGCTATCCCCTGCCATTATAACTGCTACTGCTTGCAAAGATGGGAAAACAGAATTTTTTGCACTGTTTGTAAAACACTGTGAAGTATTTTCAGAAATAATGCAGAACAAAGCAAATCTACGATGTCTTTTTTTATCCACAGCTAATAATCTTTGTCTGAAAATCTAAGAGTATAATGTCTATAGTATAAATAGGTGCGGCTCCATTGAAGGCCTTGCCATCCGTTAATGAAGAGCTTTGCTATGAAGGATGTGGATAGTCAGATGGTTCAGCTTTAGATTTAATAAATACCACTGCTTAAATTACTAAAATAGAAAACAGATTATTTTATAGCCAGTATTTTCAGAATCATTTATATAAATGTCTTGGGAATACTTTTGGGATAAGCAGAGCAGCAAGCCATCATCTTTTGTAGTCTGTATGTCTTGCTCCGTGAGTCTTATCTGCTGGTAATCTATTTGGTATCGTGATACTGCATGTAAAGTGGCTTGTCAGGAGCTGGAGTTAGATGGAATAAGTACTCTGATGTTATGCTACATACCTGCCTAAATGAAAATTAGGAAGCCAAGTTGTAATATAGTTTTAGTTACTCATTTTCAAGTGAACAAAAAAGGTAGAGATAATGTCTCAGGTACTCCATGTTTTCCAGGTACTGCATTTTTTCCTGTGTATCTCAAGCATTATCAGGATGATCGAGTTCAGTTATAGAGACAGGACAGCTAGAGAATGCCGAATGTTAGGGCTTAGCAAACACTATTCAAGATCATTTACATTAAAAGAAAGAGACAAAACAACATTTAGAAAAACATCTACATAAGGTTTCAACATTCTCTACTAGAACTGAGAAACCCATGTATGAAATTAATCCAGCTTTCTAGATCCAAATTCTCTCTTAAGTTGTGAAACAGTTTTCATACCAATATAAATATTATGGGGAATGTAGAGACTTCTCAAAATTTCATTTTAAACAGAAAATATAATCACATTTTCACAGCCCTATAGTATCCATGCTGAAAAATCACTTTAGTTTTCATCAGAATAGCTTCTGTTAAATGAAAAAAGAAAAAAACAATAAATATATTTTTAAAGTAAATAAGAAGTCAGTCTGTGCGGAGACAAGGCCTGTTTCTTGAGAAAAATCATCTGACACGGAGCACTTGGACTGGAAGGTCTAGTGTTTATAACTGTGTCTCAGCTGGAGACGGCTGCTGAACTTGAAATTTTGAAGAGATTTTTCCTGTATACTTTGGAAAGGCTTCAAAGTACGCTCAGCAAGCAAATTCCGAAAATACAATGGGTGTATTTTAGCCAGTGTTCACCTAAACTTTTACTGCAGTCTGATTCATTCTGTGGCCAAAACTGACATCTATAAGTTAATTTTCATTTGCATATCATCCTTCCCCACTGATATGCTTGGGAAGTTGTCATTTAAAGATTGACATCTGAGTCTTACAAATCTAAACCAGATACATGCTAAATATGTGAGACGATGAAATCTCTGTTTCCAGAGTTTTCTTTTATTTTTCAAAAGAGGAGCCATGTATCATGAGGACAAGGAACCCAATCCATGATACTATTCTATAAAGAGAGCTTCTGACTGTTAGGATGAAGTTTGTGGTTAATACTTTCTATAAATATGTAGTGGTAAATTCTAAAAAGGTAAAAACATTAGAAGTAAACACTCAACACTGCTAAAATCTAAAAGTTTGTTGCTTTACAGTGTCCTCTCCAGCTACTGCTGTATGACACATATTATCAGTAAAAACACATACCTGAGACTCAGAGGAGTATTACACCTTGAAAAATGACTTATCCATTATAACTTATGCTTTGAGAATTGCATGAGAAAATACTTTGCCACTGATTATTCTAACATAATGTAGAATTGGAGTATTTTATTCTATACTACAGTTTATGACATCACTTTTGCCAACACACTATCTGAACGCTTCTCAGCACATTAGGAACAGCAACTAAAATTGGACAGATTTATTGTCTTGTTCTCTCCCTGGAGAAGTGTAAATAAGCTACATTGTTTTGCTACACTTTGTGTTTTAGATATCTCTGCAGATACTTTTAGTTTTCACTAGAGAAGATAAAATTGAAGAGGTACATACTGAACTTGAGTCAGAAATTAGAGAATTTCCCAGTGGTCTTTAATTCTTACAGGAATCCCTTCTAAGGTCTCACCCTGGTTGCCTCTGTCCCCTGCACAGATGAAATGTACCTATATAGCAGAAAGCTCCTTTGTGTCTAATGAGCGTGGTAAATTTTGCTTGTGGGACTGAGATTCTCATATAGAAATACTGAACTTAGATCACCGAGTAACCTCAGCTAAGGACTAACACTTTGAACATGATGTAATACTCTGCAGAAAGATAACGCAGAGAAATTTTGATGTGCTCCTCATTGCTTACTTTGCCCATGTCACATCTGGTTTTTTTAAATAGTTGGCATTTAAGAGCCACTATTCATTACAATGTTGCTTGTCGTAAGTAACAGTCCCCACTCTCTCAGCCTCATAATTTACAAGATAAGGTTCAAATCTCCCCTTCAGGAAGAAGGCTGCCAGAATCGAATGCATGTTTTACTTGGGATTCCCAAATAGTTATACACAGATGATAATTTGTGAACCGTGGATAGTATTTGGATACCAATTAGCCAATGGGACTAGAAATAGCTGGATAAAGGGATGAGGTTTGGGACTGTCCATGCAGGTGAGGGCATGATGATGAGGACAAGAAGAGGTACCAGAGAACAGTGCAAGAACCAAGACAGGGGTACTACTTTGGTGAGTGTGTCTGTATAATAATAGGGGAATAAAGAGGAAGGAATGGGAGATGCCTGTGCCTGCATGGAAACTACTGCAGTTGCTCCTACCAGGACAATCATGACTTCTACATACTATCCAAGCAAACTGAATTTGGGAACCTCTGTCTAAATCAACAGCAGCTCGGGTGAGTTTTATGGAAAAACATGATGAAATGCAGAATTGGGTTGGGGGAGGATTTCTGAAGTGGGACTTAAAATTAAGCATGTAGTGGACCTCAATTATGGGCATATTCCAATAAAAGTGGAATAGGATACTAGCACTATATAACTAAACAAAGCATACGGAAAACATTGAAAATATGATAGTATTTTCAGCAATAGATCCTAAGCTTAAATACTATTTTGCATTTTGTCTTCTGGCTTAAAAAATGTATCAAAAGAGAAGGAAGAAGAACCTAAAGAACCTAAAAGAATCACAAGAGAAGACTGTAAAACAAGAGAAACTAAAAATAGTGTGTTTAAGTGCTTTGATCTACAGATGAGAATTAGAGAC
Organism: Aptenodytes forsteri; assembly: GCF_000699145.1. NCBI lineage: Eukaryota > Metazoa > Chordata > Aves > Sphenisciformes > Spheniscidae > Aptenodytes > Aptenodytes forsteri. Next base: position 2,774,826 of record NW_008795025.1, on the reverse strand, counting down.
TAATTTCTTATCTGCATTATCATCATCATCCAGTGAAACTAGTAGGCCAATGCACTCGTGGGTACACAAACATATAGACAGTGACAGTTTCTACTCCAAAGATCAAAAAGTCCACAATGTTTTCAGCAGCATACAATATTACAGATCTCCTGTGGGAGCATAGTGGGCTTGCTGAGGGGAGAGGGGGCACCAAGGCCTTCAGGCAGAATTTACTCCCCAGCCTGGCACACCATCACAATTCCCTCAGTCAGAGCTGTGTTGTCCCAGCTCCAGCTTTGCTCTGCTCTCTGCAGGTAAGCATGGGAGCACAGCTCCTGGCACGACTTCTGCTTCTGTGGCAGCTTCCCAGCTTGACTGAGGCTGAGACCAGCAGCTGGGTGAAGACCTCTGTCCTACCTCTTGGGAAGAGAGGGGCCAGGCAGTCCGAGTCCTAAGGAAACCTCTCTACATCTTTACATGGCAGGGAGGATTAGCAGAAGCTGTGAAGCAAATGAAACACATCTTACACCCTGTCATACACCATGAGAAAGAGAAAACACCTTGTCAAATGAAGAGACAATAGAAGTTTGCATTAACTCTAGTTAGATGCATGTTAATGCAATGTACTACTTTGGCTCTGGGACTCAGTGCTAGAGAAAAAATAGTTCAGCAAATGAAACAAATAGCTTAGAAGATTTTTTTAAGGATTAGACATGTACATGTATAATAGCAACATGCTGACAGGGAGAACAACTGCAAGCATTCATGTCAGTGATGCTTCACAGCATAAACTGATCACTAACTGGAGAAATTTCTCTCCTTTATCTATTTTGCATAAAGTTCAGGTACATTATGCTGTCTGCTGTAGCATTTAATATAAGCTACTGTTGGAGGTAGAGAAGATCCTCAAGACTAACAGTCCTTGGTTCTGTTCTTTGGGTTTTTTATTACCAGTTATTTATAATATATTAATAAAAAGTCAGACTGAACCAATTTTGTTTTGAGGCAGAAGGAACAAGCATGTGCATATGTGAAATTTATGTCACTGTGTATTTAGAAAGAGAACATTAAGAAAGGATCTGAAGAAAAAGGTCTTCTATTTCTCCCTTGTATCCTCTAACCCCATGTGAGTTAAGTGCTTATGGTTTGCATTCATACAGGTGGGAAACATCTTTCAAGACTTTTCCATTTCAATTTAATCAATTATTTTTTCTGTTGGTTTCTTTCTATTAAGTAACTGGAGACAGGTATTTAAACCAATTGCTCCACAATGAGCCATGAGAAAAGGCAGCAGGTTGGATGGATGCTTGTAAGGCAGGAGGTTTGAAGTATACTGACAAGATATTACGCAGTTTACAGCTCTTATCTGTCAAAAGCAGCAGAACAGAATGAGGGCAATTAGACTTACTAGCTGGTCTACTGACCTGTAAGAATTAAGGGAACAAAAATGCCAGTGTGCAATAAAGCAGGCAACACTTGCAAAACAATAGCAAAATATGCATAATAGCTCAAGAAACTTCCTTAGGAAAAAAAATAATTATACTTCTGTTTTTATTAGGAAAAATATAAAGGGAGAGAACCACCAGCAGCTGTGTGGAATAGAGCTAGCTTTTCAGGAAAATACACAGGGCCAGATCTCACCTCCTAGTTCTTCACATGTTTTCTGCTCTTCAGGCCCATGGAAATACGCCAGGAAAAATTAATCAGCAGAGGACCATATTATCTCTTCTGCATAGTTCCCATGTAGTGTCTCAGAGAAAGACCATGCAGCTAGGGAGCTGGCTGGAAAAGCTGCCTGCCTGGGGAAAACTGTCCTTGACTCCCACAGATCCCAGAGGATATGCCAGATTTCAGTGGGACATCTCTTTCTTGTTGATCTGAGATGATCTGAAGAATTCTGTCACTGAGATTTCCTTCTATAGATGAAAAGCAGGGGCTGATTTGGGTGTCCGAGTTTTTACATACTGTGGAAGTTCTGGGCAGAAACATGAATGCTGGTATAGTGACAGCTTGCTTAAACTGAGAAGTACTAATGGGTCACTGATTGAATACTAGGTCATTAAGTCTGCAGCTGCCTCGGAAATATTGTAGAAGAGGATTTGATCTTGGAAAAAGGAAGCGGGGACAGTATAAACTCCTGGCTTGCTCCCACACAACCCACTCCCTCCCCTACCACTTGCCCTTCCCCTACCTTTCATTTCAGGAGTTTCCAGGCTCTTGGTACCCAGGGAGGATGAACGATGTATTTAAAAGTAGCTGATCCCCCCTTTAATGTATTATGAACATAAAGTACATAATACTGCTGATTTACAGAAGAAATATCAAACAACCGACCTTCATTTCAGTTTCCCATTAAGTAACGCACATCCTTCTCCTTCTTGTCCAGTGGAAAATCCCATGAAGTAGGAAAAAAACCATTCTGGAATTCGCATTGATGAATTACTTAAAGTGCCTCTCCAGTTGGGGTCTGCAAGGCATGTGGAAGGGTCATAGCCTTTGTGTCCTCAGCCCCTCGCGTCCTCGGGGGAATTCTGCATCACTTCCATTAAGTGTCATTGGAGTCCTCTCCCCTCCTCCATCATTTCCTGCTCCCTTTGCTGTCTCTTTACCACTCCTGCAGCACGGCTCACTAAGAAACTGTTAGCTCCCTCCCAGATGGCTATGCACTAATCCCCCCTCCCACACACAGTCGTGCAAAGGGGGGAGAAACTATAGATGTGGAAGAAATGCTTCTCTGCGCACCAGTGTCTGCTATCCAGATTATGTCTGGCAATTAAAAGGTGCAAAAGAATCATGCTAAACAGCATTACCGCTTTCTTTCCCATTCCTTGCAACATCTGCAGAACTCCCAAGGATCCTGAATTTGCAAAGAAAGATTTTTTTGGGGAGTCTTAGAGTTGGGAGACAGCTTGCAATCACCTTTCCTCTCCAGTTACAATCTCAGGGTATTGTTTTCCACAGGATTTTTGATTATTGTTTTTGCTCCCTTGTCTATTCTGTTTGGTCAAAAGAAAAATCAACCCTGGAATTTACTGAAGAGTGAGGGAAGTTAGGGGGGAAAAAAAAGGAAATTGAATCAGATTTGGGAGAATAACTTTTGGAAAAAGCTCTGCCCCTGTCTATTTACACTGAAGCTTTTTTTTTTGCATCCTAAGAAAGCACATCAAGAAACATACCATTTGTCAGGTGCTTGCGATAGCGGGCTGTCAGCTTACTGCCTAGCAACTCACTCACACTGCGTAGGGATATCCTGGCATTACAGACACTGTCACGTCTCATTGCCTAATACTTGTCTTGATGCCGTCTCACTTGCTAACAGCATGTTACATCAGGTTCCTCACTTGGGAAATACCGAGCTGCCCTTCTGTGTCATCTGGCCCAGTGAGCTCACCTAATGACACCAATAGGAAAAGCAATATAATGGTTTATCTAGAGAGCAGATTTACTATTCTACAGAAGTCACAATGTATTTACACAGGATTTTACGTTAAGTAGAAACTCAGCATCGGTGTAGCATGAACATCAGGCTCCTTGAAATGTCAGCAGGCATTTTAAAACTTATTTCTCAAAACGAGTTAGTGATTCCTTGTGAAAGAAAGCTATAGTCTTTCAACTAGGAAAAACCCCCAAGCCTATAAATAAGAACCTTTTGCTTTACCCACACAGCAGCAGCTTGGTAGTGTGATTTGGTGATTAAATGAGGTGAGTAACATTTAGTCTCAAGAGCTCCCGGGTAGGAAATCTGAGGTGCCAGCCTCATCAGTGATGGCAAGTCACATGGATTTGGGGCCTCAAATGACTGCCAGATGCAGTCGTCTTGCAGGTCATGGCTTCCCCCTCCCAGGGCATTCTGTTCTCTAGAACTTCTGTTGCAATATGGTAGAATAGGAGGAACAAAACTGAGGATCAGAATCCTATATTGTTAAAACCCTTTAAGAACACATAAGAAAACCTTGACCTGAACTCATTAAATAACAGCCAGATCTCAGAGGTCACAAGAATGCCAATTTTGCAGGTGAAGGTCGTCTTTGAAAAACTCACTGTGCTGTTTTCAACACAGCTGTATTAGGGCCTTTTATTCCCAGAATACAAGCATCTCAGTGAGATTTTTAACTGTGACAAGCAGCTAATGCTTTTTTACTTAGGTGAAGAGTTTTGAACCACTGGCTTTAATATAATACTGAAGAGATGACTTTAGTAAAAAACATACTAAGTGACATAGAGGTCTTCACAACTGCCTCTTTCACTAAACATGAAATATACTCTAAGCTTGTGGATTTTAGGTGTGTATACAACTTGGAACTGTCTCAGTGCATGTACATTTTTAATTGACTACACATTTCTAAACAACTGGATGGGAAACAGACAGAAATACAGAACCTTTCAAAAATGCAAGTCGTAATGCAGACTGTACCTAGGGGTGGTATTGCATACAAAAAATGGAAAACAAAATCTCCAGTTAAATGAGTCTGATGGAAAAAAAAAGCATCACAGGGAGTTAAAAATGATAAATTATTATGGAGGTAGAGTAGTCCTGACAGACAGGAGGTGAGTCCGTTCAGAGCAGAAGAGCCTAGCGATCCCTGAAAATTCTCTGCTGTTCACCTCAGTCACAAGCACAGTGGTTTTGCTGTTATGGCACAACTGGTTCCACATACATACCAGACAATTGAATAAAGAGGCAAACTGATTTAGTTAATGCCCGCAAAGTTCTATAGAGGACCCTCAGATGTGATCAATAACTTTTCATCGATAAAAAATTAAAACTCCTCCCAAAGAATACATAAAATCATTCTCAGTGAATTTTCTGCTAGTTTGTGCATCGTGAACAGTATCAGTAGTGATCAGGACATAAAGTATCTCTGACCAAGAGAGAAATCTTGCACATCAGAGCAGAAGACTGTCTGAAATGTGTTCCTCCATTGTAGCTCACATACTGTATACTGCAATGGGACATGGAAAGCTAGATAAATTTTTAGGAAGCCAAAATCTAAATAATCTCAATTCAAAGGAATCTTTCTCCCCATTAATTCTTCTGGAATTACCCAATATGTGCATAAATTCTTATTTATTTTCTCAATAAGCTGTCTTTAATACAATTATTCTGATGAATGCCATGGGCACAAATAGATTTGCCATGGGAAAATTATGTTATTGATAATTATAACTTTTATATTAATCAGTACAGTAAAACAAGTTAGTGAAGGTGGTTTAATCTAATCTGTTTCATTTAAGTTTGTAACAAGGCAAGTGCATGCACTTGGCTAGGTATCATGTCTCAGCTGAGGCTATGGTAACAGTTTAAAAAAATACTAGCAGGATCCTTGTGAGCATAACTGTGGAAATCAATACCCTAATTCCGTTAGAAAATGTACATAAATACCTTCTGATCAAAAAACAAAGCCAAATTGTATAAGAATTTTCATTTTTAAACAAAGAAGAAACTTGCTATGATACCATTTTTATCAGTATGACCCTTCATTTGCCTCAGAAAGGTTTCAGTAAGAACCAAAACACTGTCAGAAGTGCATACGTTACAGCATTTGATGTAGTCGGCACATTAGCACCTCTGTAAACTAACTTCTGCATCACTTTCCTGAAGCCCTCGTATCCCAGATTATGTTAAAAGCATTTGAAGGGATGCAGGAAATTATTACAGTAAGTGTGACTGTTACGCTTAACTACACACTAAATGTAGTAGTGCATCTTTTTAGTCTTTGGAGCGTGCTGCATTTAATACTTCAGCTACCTGTTTTTTTATTGCAATACTTCTAGTTCTAGACAGAAACTAATGATGTTAATCGTTGCATCTTTCTCTCAATACGTCATAAGTACATTCCTATAAATGGCAGTTGTATGGTATGTATTGTGGCACTTCTGGAAGACACATGTGGACATACACATCACCATTTGTGGTTCACTCTGTAAGCCATCACCAACATGTTATTTTTTATCAGCTTTATTTTCAACTGGGGATTCGGGGGTACAAATAAGGGAGGCAGACATACTTGAAACACTCAAATAAAGGCTGAAGAATTATCCATGAAAATGTATAATCATTTGCCAAAAAATAAATGCAGTCAGTACTTGGACTCTAAACAATAAAACTGTTTCACAGATCATTCATCATTGTGCTGACCTAATTAATTTTCCAATTCCATAAAAGTTGATAGTTTTTGAGCTTGTTAGCTAAAGGGGCCATCAGAATTGGTACGTCTCAAATCCGACCCAGCAACTGCATTCTAGTGGGTAGCCCATCATGCTGTCCCTTGAGTTTCCCTCTCCTCCCTGCTCAGAGGAGCGGGCTGGGCATTGAGGAAGAATTTTCCGCCTCAGAACCCTTTGGCATCGCAGTGCCTTGCTGCTGAGCAAAATCAGAGCACAGCAAAGTCCAGTGGCAGCTCAGCGTGCTTGTATAGACACCCCAGGCTCATCACCCAGAACCTGCCATGCTGCCCAGTCTATCCCCACAGAGGGCAGACAGGCCTCACGGCGATTACTTGATTCCTTGTGTCCCAGACAGCAGGTGGGACCCAAAGAGCAAATGAAAGTTGTTTTCACCGCAGTGGCCCCAGGGGATCTGCAGAATGCAGCAGTGCTCTGGCCATAGCCTTTTCACTGCCTGCCCTCTCCTGTGTCGGAGGAGAAATGAGGGTAATTCCCAGCTGTCTACACAGCTGTACCCTTTCCTCCAGGGCTCTCCTGACACCTGGGAAATCCTTCTACAGCCAAACAGCTTTAGAACTGCTTGGCTTTGTCCTGTTATACTAGAGGCTCTCAGGGCAGGATTACCCCTGCTGAGCTCTACTTCCCACATCTCGTCTTTGCATGTGGTTAGCTGCTAGCCTGGCTGAAGTGGAAATGGAAAACATCTACACATGCTGACAAAGAATCAAGGCTGGGATATCTGCTGTGGCCTGGACAGCGGTGTGACTTTACTTATGCCTGACACGGGAATGACAGCCCAGGCCTATGCTAAAATGCTGTGCTAGTGTGTAAGAGATCGGACAAAGCTTTATTCCTGCGCACAAGCTAATGTGTAAACACCAAGCTTCGGAGGCGAGTCTGGGCTTAAACGCAGGCCCAGACCTGTGCTTGGCAGAGTGTAAACCCAGCTAGGTGACTTCAGCAGGGTCAGGATGTGGCCATTAAGACTGAAAAAAAACAAACTGTAAAAATACCTGGCAACCTCTGACTTCTTATTTTAGTGTTACCAAAAAGAAAGAGGTGGTACATGTCTTTGACAGCTTTTGCAGCTTTTGTTTTGTGAAGCTATTAAATTTTCCAAGACTTCCACAAAATGGTATCAGGAAAGCGGAATATGGATATCCTTAAGTCATGCAACAGTAAGGACCCATACTCCTTGCAGTTTTACCAAGTAAGCTCGCATTTGAAGGCTAGTGCCCTTGCTTACTCCGATTGCTAACACAGCTAACAGTTCAAGTTTGGAAGGAATTTCCTGCTGGTTTTATCTTCCAATCTCCGAGTCCTCATATAGGTTACTATGCTTCATCTAGCTCAGGTTTCAGAGATAATTGACTCTTAAAAGATTTCCCAGGATCCATTCAGTTCTTGAAGAATCCACACAATAGGGACTACACCATGTTTAACTTAGAGGGAAGGGTACAGAGTGGATTTTATACTATGTGGGTCACTCCCGTGAGTTTTCTCCGGTTTGGATTAACCCAGATTTCAATGACTGCTTGCTTATTATAGAGAAAAGTAAGTGCAATCGTGAAAAATAGTAACAGAAAGTTCCTTTATCTAATTTCTCCTGTATTTTTAAATCAAAATAAAAGCTTCACAAAGTTCAGATTCAAATAGCTGGAATCTATAAAACCAGAAAAATGTCAGAGCATCTCTAAACCTGATCCAGAAGTGGTCTTCCCTGGAATTTTGTCCGTGACTGCTTGGCTCAAAGTCATGACAGGTGGTGGATCTGATGGCTTCTGACAGTGGATAATCTCTAACTCTTAGAAGGACAAGGATTTCTTAATTGCATAAATATTTTTTGAAAAATAAACTATAAATGTTTTAAACAGAAGTTAGACGAAACAAAGCAACGAAGAAGGAAATACAGAATCATAACACAGCAAGATTAGGCCTTCAGATGATCTTAAAGCTGTATAGTAATACAAGGACTTTAACCCAGCTGTATCGTATTAGCCCCTTTTTAACTCTGCTATGCAATTGCAATTACAAATAGCCGTAGAAGATGTGCTGATGCTCAAGGAACAAACTGGATTTTTGATTTGCAGAAAAGGATATTTGTTTGGCTAGTTCTGTATTTGTCATGCACTCTAATCTGGGCCCGTTGCTTCCAGGAGATAAAAATAATTTCAGATAAAAGTTGCATAACCCAAAAAAGTCTGTGTTTGTATAGAGGAATTATCAGTTCACTAACGTGAAGTGAAATTAACAATTTGTCATTAATGATTTGCTGGATTTTTTAAATTTTAAAACACGTGAACAGAGCGCGCTTGTTTATCCAACCTGAGGTAACGCCAGCAGTCACCTCCTCAATGTAAGGTCTAAACTGCTGGCTGCACGCCCTTTATGTGACAGAGCGAAGTCTGACACCAGAAAAATACCACAGGAGAGATGAAAGAGGAATTTGATAAGATGGGTTATCTAGAAGTAATGAGGCTGTAAGACAGCTAATACCTCAGCAGAATTTTCTAATTTATAGAGGCTATTGTGCAATTTTAAAAGCACACGTTTATGTTCCGCATACAGTCGTATCGTAGAACTACTCGCTTTTTCACCTTTTGTAATAAAAAGGGTTGAAGTTGCCAGGGATGTTTAAAGTACCACGTACAATGCCACATTTCCTGTTGACTCAGATCCTGCCACATACAGACATAAGGACAAACTGTTACTGTGACTGCAAGCTGGACATGGCTAAGAACAGCGCATTTGGTGGCTGCAGCAATTCCATACAGAAGTATTTAACAAGAACTAAGAGCACTAGAGTGTTTCTGGTTAAAAACACATACCAGTGTATGAAGGCAAAATGTAAGGGTAGCTAAACAGAGGGAAAAAGTTTTATTTGCAATGGAGGTAAAAAAAATCATAACACATGGAAAGGGATCAGTACAAGGGTTCAGTGTCACGCCTGCCAAAAGCAAGCAATTTGCAGTAATGCATTGCACTCACGACAAATTGGAAAGGAATTTAAGACCAAAACAAATGCGTGAACATACAGTCAGAAAATGCTCTATTTATGGTTGATAGCATTTTTTTTTTGGGTATCCTAAAATGTTTACAAAGTAGAAGAGTAAAAAAAAAATGCTTTATAACCATGTAAATAAAAGAACAGGAATGAACTGAAATATAGCTGCTGTAATGGTGTGCAGGCTAATTATATCAAGGGTATAAAAATATTACTGGGGGGCCTACTTTAAAACAAAATGTGAGCATGGGGCAACCCGCACTCCTAAGAGCAGATGTACCTCCACAGGATTTGTAACAGCAGAACAAAAAGTCCCATATGTGCTCAGGTTAACAAGCACTCCCCAGATAAAAATGATCAAACTGGTACAAACCTGCCTACAGAAGACCATGCAGAAGATAATCCTAAGGAATTTGATTACATGCTTAAGAGCCTATAATGCATTCAGGAAGTAATACACTACATTATTACAGGTACCAGTGTATTTATGTATTATGTAAACCCTGTTGGCACAAAAAGTTAACCTAAGGACTGAGGCTGACCAAACGCTAAAATGAGACTTTATTGAGACAATATTGATATTGACTGGATGAATTAACTCTTTGGTTCCTGTAATAAAATGTATAAAAAATGTTCATAGTTCCACTACAAGAAAACCAGCCAGTACTGAGTGCTCCTTCATGGGGCCAATTGAGAATGCTGGTATTTCTAGATAAAGAGTCATTCTGGTAGATCCTTCTTGACAGAGAAGCTATAAAAGTTGCGCTCACAACTCCCTTTCTAGAAACTTAAAAAAGGCATCTCAGAATCATAAATTGAATACAAGAATACTGAAATAACGGTATGGTTTAAAAAATAAAAACAGCCCTAACATCTCTATCAATGTAAACACACACGTGTTGGGAACCATCCAGCAGGATTCCTGCCCACCAGCATCTATGTAAAACAGGTTTCTATAATGTAGAAGAACACTTCCTACTGTTCAGAAGAACTGAGGCTGTAAAAGCATGTATCAGCTGTGTAATACAGGAGCTTCTAATGCCTTATACTTCCCTATAGTAAAAACCAAAAGCTGCAGGAAAAGATGTTTTTTTAGACATACAACTCAATACTATTATATCTCTCCAGGGCACAAAGTGATATGACAAACTCAAATATGAAATATAAAATGACTCAAGCTTATCAGAGCCTGGGAAAATAACTCCTGATGCAGTTCTGGACTGCGCTGTTTTAGGTGATGGGGTAGAGGGAAAACCCTCCATGATGTGCTTTTTTACCCCAGGAAAAATGTCCCCTCCCCTACAAGGGAAAGATGATAGGAGTTGGCCTTCTTAACTTGGTCTGTCTCCACACTCCATTTGCATTTGAGATCTCTAGTTACAGTCATTGTGCCATCCTCTTTTTATTTAAAGAATAAAAACTTACTACACTGTTACCACTCCCAACACCAGCCTTTGTTTGGCTAAATATTCACCCTGCATGCACTTAAATACATACAAACTTCACATTGCTGAGAAGCTTTGGGATGAAAAAAAAGTGACTCGTCAACCCCCGATGTCCATAAAAACTAATGCAGCTGATCGGCGATGAGTCTACTATGTCCTGTAAGGTCCTCCCAACTACTTTTCCAGAGAGAGACATGCCACTCTTGTTGTAGAGATGAATGCAGAGTGAAGAAGGCATGTGGCTTCTATTTTGGTAATAAGTGGTTTGGTAATACGTGGTTTGACGGCTTATTTTTCAGACCACAACAGGCCCTGCTCGCCACAAAGGTCCTCGAGCTATCCAGGAAAAAAAAAATTACATAAGGCAGAGCAATTAATTGGCTGCTATATACATATTGTACTGCTGTATACTGAAAAGTAAGTGAGCAGTTTGATTTAAGAACATAGGTGTTTAATTTTAAAAGAGGCCTTTCCTTGGCTAGAATTGTAATGACATATTTTTTACAAATAGAAGTTTTGCTTTTAACATTATTACTGTTGAGAGATGCAAAACATACATACCCTATGTCACAACTCTCTTTTTCAACTTGGCTTCTGATTTTAAATAGTATTCTTAAATATAAACAATAATAAAGCTCCGTTGAAAGGAATTTTAAAGACCCATGATCCACATTGTCAGCCTAAAGGGAGATGGGGGAATTAAAAACTGAAAGAGAAATATTCCAGTAATAAAAGCTACAGCAGAACAGACAGCACACGGAGTGCAGCTCTCCAACTCTTTTTAGAGCTGTGTCTGTCATAACCTATTCACCTGTATATCAGCACTACCTTTCCGTAGTGCTAACGTGCCCTTGTTGTCTCACAGAGTATGTGAGTATGTCTGTCTCTCACATATTCTCTTTTTCTTCAGTACTGAAAGCACAGAAAAATAAATTTTGAAGAGCACTGTTTTAGGATGCTTGCTCTGGAAAATTACCATCAGAAACCAAACAAATCTATGCCAGAACACAGCCCTGTGGAATTACAATACCTCTCAGCCAAGAGGAGAAAATAAAGACGACCCTTCCAATCACCGCAGATAGACTGCCAGCACAGGTACTCACCGACCAATTGACACGCCTGTGGAGTGTTTGTGGAAAGCATCAGTGATCTGTCAGGCCTAGAGCAATCGTGTAATAAAGCGCATCTATTATGGGTACCTACTTGTGTTGCAAAGCTAGGCAGAGAAAGCATATTCTTCTTGCTAAAAATACTTCCTTCCCCTCTCTAAAATGACAAAAGTATAACTTTGCCTGACCTATTTTTCGTCCTTATTCATTCTGTGGAAATTGACACCTAATTTCCAGGTGCTGTTGCTTAGCTTCCTGAATTATTAACAAGTGTAATAATTATCCCTTTTCATCATCACATGGGACAGGGAATAGATGGAAAGATTACAATCACATCACCACCCTCATATCCAAGCGTGTTTACGATATCGGAAGATCCCTCTACCACTTTCAACCAAAAAGCTGTACTACAACATGCGTTTTATGTCATGGTCTAATGATGTATTATGCTGGTCTAATCTAATTACATCAGTAGAGACCCAGGGTAGAGCACAAAAAGTACAGGGGAAATACGGACCAAAGTCAGGATGTCTGACTTGTTTAGTGTATTCAAGTGGTGCCAGAAGCCTTCAGTGGTTGTGGTGCACTGTGTGCCCCAATTCTGGCGTGGGTTTACAAAGAAGAGAAGAAATGAGAGGAGCAGAGAGGAGGTGAGACTGGTGATGGGGTGTGTCAGGGAACTACTGAATAACAGGAAAACTTCAGACATCTTGAAAATGTTCAGAATGACTTGAAAAGTGAAAACGGGATATTTCCATGCCACAGTATCTTCACAGCTGTACCTGTGTCGGCAGGGCTTCCTTTTAGCAAGGCGGCCAACAGGAAGAGCTTTTCTGCCGAATTAGCTGTCCCATCTCCCAAGGTCAATGACAGACATCCTTCTGGCTGAGTTGACTGAAGATGTTCTGCTTCACAGTTGTCCATCAGCATCTGCCATCTGGGAGTTACCACCCCACAGGTGGGCCCACAAAAGAAATCCTGTGGGCATTCTCTCACGCTTTGGACAAAGCTGGATGAGTTAGCACTGACCACACTCATCAGCACTTTAAATCACTCCATGGACCTTGCCTGAAGTGGGCTAGGGCACAATCTCTTCTGTCCGCACATAAAGGGGGCTGCAGCCTCCCGGAGAAGAGCAGTAACAAGCCACAAGAGAAGAACAAGGTCTTCCATGCTCACAGCTGTTTGCAATGTGAATGTCTCTCTGTGGCCTGAACAACATAAATCCAAGTAACAAAAGCACGTGCTGGTCAACAGTGGTACATCTATACCTATAACTTTTTCTGGCACAGCTATGTCAGCAGACCTTCGTTGTACTGGAGCTTGAAGCCACAGCCCCCGCTGGATTCAGCAGTACCCGCTGAAAATGTTTCTGAGGCAGAGCTCTGATGTTCAGCCACCATAGCTAAATCCAACAGCGATCATCAAATGGAGCTCCTGACCACCAGGATTCACATCTCAGGAAGCTCAGCTCGCTAGAGTTATAAGCTGCTTGTCTAGGTGGTGATTTGCAGCATGCACTGAACAGAGACACAGCCCACCGTGCCACCTTTGCTGTGCATCGGCCACCCTCCAGGAGAGGGGCAATGAGGACCGGTGGGGGCAGAAAGCTCTTAAATCACCATCGCACAAATGGCCAGACTTCAAGAGGCTAGGCTCTGGTCTGAGCCAGCTGTGGGAAAACAGGGCAGTTAGCAAAACACTGAGAAGATAAATCAGAATGAGATGTGGGGGAGTCTGGTTGCAGGTGGAAAACAGGGAACTGGAGCCCAAGTAAGCAGGATGGGACAAAGAAAAAGTAATGAGCACCAAGTGATCTGGACAACTGCTTTCACCCTCCTGCTGCCCTGCCCATCTGCTTGGAATTTGCTTTCAAAACAAGTCCCATTTTCCGTATGTCTGTCCTGATCCAAGCTCCCATCTTGTCCTTTATGGATCCGGTGCTGTCACTCAAAATCATTTAGAGCAGAAAAGCCGAATTGAGAAACAAAGAAAACTTATTAACACACACATTCTTCGCCCTGATAAGTTTCTTTCAGCTGTATTTTCCTTTCACTTATTCAGGTCAGAGTCTTCTGCCTGGTTTATTACAGGCATTTAAAGACAACAATGATTTTGTATGACTGTCTGACTGCGTTACAAATTCATCACAAGTCCTGGCTGTGTCTGACATTTAGGTCCAAACAACTGCATACTGTTGGAGAACCCCCACCCCCCATGAAGTACATTCACTGACCTCCCCTTCCAGAAGAATGAGGTCATCGGCATAATGAGCTCTCCAAATCGATCTGTAAACAGCCTGATTCACAATTTTTCCCCTCGAAAGAGAAGTTACAAAAGGAGCAGTTTGAACACAAAGGGCTTCAGCTCCACCCAGTGGTAAGGAAAAGATTTCCAAACCATTCCTCTGCCCGTGCTCCGGGTACCTAGTACCACGCAGGTACACAACGCTGTATTTTTTAAGCTGAGGCACTACAGACCTCTGCTTGGACACTGCTGTGTTACAGCCTGAGCTGTTACAGGTCTGAACAGCGTTGTTTCCTTCGTAGCCTGTGCCTTCAAAAGCTGGGGGTTAATCATTACTCTGAGGTTATATACATCAGCCATCACTATCCTCTTTGGTATTTGCAAATTTTGAACATTTCTCTTCACTAACCATCTTCCAAATAACCGGCATGGCACCATGACCTCTTCTCTCTCGGCAGTAACCTTGGGAGTGACTAAGGTGTAAAACTTCTCTTTTCTATCTATCTCCTACGCCTGCCTTTTAACCAATTTTTTTTTATTTCTCTGATGAGGCACCACTTGCTAACATAACTCTTGAAGCTCCTTTTAAAATTGGAGATGCATTTAAGGAAGGTTTTTCTTGCCCAAGTTTGAGAACAGAATGGGTCTCTAAATGAACTTTACTGTTTGACAGGGACCTTGAGAAACTTAAAGCCAGCCCCAGCTCTGTCGGGTGGCCAATAACTAAATAGTTCACATCTGACCTAATTAATGCTCAAATACACATTGGCATCTCTCAGGCTCTAAAGCATAAATTTGTGACAAGTGAGGGTCAAGCAGATACCATCACCTGACCCACCCCAAAAAAACCCTCAGTACCACCATCAGCTAGATGCATTATGCTTTTTGAGTAGCACTGAAACACCACTTTGTGACTCTCTGGGGAGTAGGTTCAGGATTAGGTGGACTCAAGTCCTGTGTATAACTGTAGAATGTTAGAAACCTTTATTCTATTTCTCATCACTGTTCCTGCCCTTCCTACCTGCCCCAGGTGCTCTTTCTTAACTTTTCGGAAGGCGTGTCTCATTTTTACCTCTTTATTACCCCCATGTGAGTATCATTATTGTGGTTATATTTACATTTCAAAGTGTTCAGCCTGTAGCATTTGTCCATGAGGTTTGAGATTATAATTAGATGCAGTGCCTCATTTTCAGCTAAGTAGTCCAAAACATATGCAAAGTCTGAAATATATTTTAAACCAATGTGTGCTGCATGTAAGCAAAACTCTTCTTTTTCCCTGACTGAAAATCTTCCAAACCTATTCACTTCAAGCATTCCTTTGTGTGCTTTCTCTCTCACCTATGTACAGAGGCCCATATTTATTTTCATTTTAACAACGTTTTCCACCACAAAACCGGTATGATACTTTTAGCTATCAAACTGTATCACATTCATCAATTAAGGTTTGAAAATGATACACGAACAACATGAAAAAAATTCAGCCAGCCTTTCTTCTCCCACGCAAAATCTAACTTGTAAAACCAGTATTTCACAACATTTTATAGCAGCTATTTAATTTTTCAGCTCATCAGTGACAAAAACCAGATAAAGCTGGTTTTATATGCAGTAACAATTTGTACAATGCATTGAGTAAAGCACTGTTACGGTTTTACTTACAGGAGAAAGGGAAGTAGCCAATTCACAAACGGGCTCTAGTACACGTTTTAATGTTGGTCTGTGAAGTGGCAGGAAGGTGGAGAAAAGGTGGGTTGTGCAGGACAGGCAAAATGAGGCTTCCTGAAGGACCCTAAAAGAGAAGGTTGTGCTCCGGCTGCAGCCATGTCCCCATCCCCTCGTTGCTTCTGCTACCAGGGACACCACAGGGAAGAGGCAGGACTGCCTTGATTTGAATTCAGCGGGCATTTTATCATCAAAATGACTCAAAATTTGACCCCTTGCTAGCATAAATCTGTAATGCCAAGGGAGTTTGGGAACACTGCGCTTTGAAATAGCACTCAATTGTCAAAGAAATCCATTTTCTTTGCCCAAGCAGCCTGACTTCTTCAGCTCTGACACTTGTGCTCTGAGGCCCCGCCATGCGACACCATGCTGTCAGTAGTGCCTCCCCCCTTGCGTCGCGAGGACACGTTGCTAGACAAGCTTCTTTCATTTCTAACAGCTACACTGACGTGTGAAATAAAGCCAAGAGTTAGCTTAGGTGTACCTTTCCCGGGCAATTCGGTACATCTTCTTTTGAACCTCTGCCCCGGCTGAATCCAATAACCAGCTGCTGGGGCGTGACTCCCAACACCTGGCCAAACTGGGGTAGCCGGGCAAGCGGCCGCTACAATATTGCTTGAGGGAATCGAATGTGTGCCTCCTCACCCATCTCTCCCTTCTTCTGCATAATTTAGAGATAATAATCATCCCTAACCGTAACCTTTCTCTGCGGATACAATCAGTTGCCCATCCATTTGGGGATAAAGAAAAACCAAGATCACTTTCTGCATGTTAATCAGGTGCCTTGAGTGTACCGTGAGCAAAGCCAGCAGCATCTCTGATGAAATGTAACCCCATTCTCCCTCAGACTGTGCCCATCTCCCTACCTTTTGAGTAGTGCTATTGGTGGTTTAGAAGAGTCTTGTCAATTTAGAGTATTTTTATAATGCAGGAATTTTATTTTTATGGAAGGTTTTTTTTCCCGACATGTTTTGTAGGGAAAACAAAACCTGTAAGAGATATGGCAGGCAAATTTCTAAGAAAAAGGATTACTCTTTACAGCCGGAACAGTTATTATTTCAGTCTTCCCTTTTCTATGTCATATAGCAAAGCCAGAAGATAAATATTTTGGGTTTTGCCCTTCTGTCACACTAGCACAAGCACGTGTTTCAGGCCAAATACAGCCTGATGACACAGCTCCAAATATTCCTTTAACAGTCAGGAGAATTTTCAGGGAGAAAAAGACATTCAGAGCCCCTCACCTTCCAAAGATGACCAAAACCACAGTTCATATTTCACTTAAGTTCTATCAGGTAGATTAAACCCTGGATAGAAACAAGCATCAAGCTGCCAAGCAGATTACTATTAGACCACAACAAACAAACAAGGAAAAAAACCTCCAGCTTTTACCAAAGTCGGCAGTAAAGCTGAGGGGCAGAAATGCTTTGATATTTTCATGAAACATTAACCTTCAAACATAATTACTACGGGCACTGAGATTGCACCTGAAGGCTGCTCTGTTGGGGAGAATTGCTGTAAAACAGGCCTGCAGGGCAAGAACGTGGCAGGTAAACAAAAATAATGTCTGTGCAGAGATAATGGGATACAGGTCAGCGCATAAAAAGCGTAGCTTTAGGGGATGGAAGTGCTGTTCCTGACAGGAGATTTTTGCCACTTCCCACATTCCAGCAAAGGTGATGGTGACTTGTTTGACATTGCATGAGCAGTAATCTTTGAAAACAGACACTACTGAAGCATAATAAGCTGGAGGGGGGAGCATGAAACCAATGCTGTCCCTGCTAAAATCTTGTTGTAACGTTGAAACCATTTTAATATCTGAAACCCATAATTAAGCTAGATTTGCTCTGAACAGTTAAACATCTACAGTCTACCTTGAGATCTGAGATAAAAGGAGCAGATGTCTCAGTCTTTGCAAGATTTCCAGCCCTATTTTGCAGATCCACAAGTTAAGGAAGAGACAAGAGATAAGCATCCACAATCTTGTGTGGTTATATGCTCCCTATCTCCTGCCTGTATTATCTGGTACCTGTAAAATACAGTGGCTGAGGCTCTGTGCTGTTTCTTCTGAAAATATGACACGGAGAGGAGAAGACAGGACAACGGAAGCTAAAAATCAGCTTTGGGTATCTCTGATTTCTGGACCACTGCATTATTCGGTGTGATACCCTTCACGGTGCTGGTAAATTATGTGTATCAGGTCGATATCTAGCCCAAAGTGATCACTCCTCCTTCAAGTGTCCAAGCTATAGAGATCTATTTAAATTCCCTGCACTTCACTACTCAGCCTGACCTTTAAAATGACTCTATCAGCTCAAAAGTGTCCAGAAGGTGTATGCAAATATAAAAGATGGAATTGTTAAGGCTCACACTTCAGGGAATGCAAATACAAGAGAGGTGAAAGGGGGCCAGGTCTGTTTGGGGCGTGATTTGCAGAAGCAACTGATCTGGAAGATCCCAGTGTTGGCAGGCATAGGAGAAAAGGTACAGAACATGTTCTGAACAGCAGCAATTTCCACCAGAGCTCTTCCTGGCCTTCCAACCTTTCTCTACCTGGGATAAGTTTTGGGGTGTGTCAGGGATTAAGGGCCCTGGCCCATACTGCTTGAAAGCATAATCTATTTGAAAATTGGGTTCCTAAATCTTCTTAGCGAAAAATCACAACTTAGGGTGCATCATCTCTTCCCCAGCTTCTCCCACTGTTTGATTGTTTTTAAATACAGGAAGGGAAGAAGCATTAATTTAACCAGTGCTGATGATTTCTAATCTGCTGTAAGGAAAGATGCAGCGTGGGCCGAGCCTTCCCTGCCAACGGGCAGCAGTCCCACTGTCCCATTTGGAATGTGCTGCTCTCTGCACAGTCTTTACTGCCCCAAAGTGGAAACACGCCTGGGGGCCCAGGCCATAACGTCGCTGCACTTCATATAGAGCAAGGAGAGCTGGGAGACCCGAGAGCACCACCTCTGCAAATAAGCCTTGGGCCAGGCCACAGGGTCTGACAGAGAGGGACTTTATTTGTAGCTGGGATGTCTGAGGACACGGATGCAGCGCTGGACAAACAGAAGTGTTGGGAAATACCGACTTGCTGTGCAATCTTGAGCAGGTCACGTTCCCTCCTTGACTTGGTTTCTCCCACTGTAAAACAGAAGCAATGAGGCTACCTAAAGCTCCTTCCCCGATTACCTGGTGAATACATTGCTCTAGAAACAGGAAGACAACACGAGCACACAGAACTACTTTTAATGTTTTATAGAGATAATGTTACAGAACCAGCTTTCTCCAAGACTCCATTGAACTATACATAAAGGATTTCTGCTCATGACAGCCAAAGCTGTGTGTTCAAGGCTGCGAGGATAGCGTAGTATCACTTTGGATTTGCCCATGTCATCTCAGGAATCTGCATGCTCTGCTGACTATGATCAATTTGTGCTTTAAAACCACTAATGCTTCAGTCAGAGCTGAGCTCAGGGGATTTTATAGCACTATTCTTGTCTGCCTTCAACTCTGCAGGGGGCTCTTCTGGCTCCAGAGATCTGTGCTTGACAAGAGAGGCACCAGCAGGAAGGACTGTGACTCAGGAAGGTGCATGTCTTACTTAATTTCTCACCTTCACAGCCTGCAGCATACAATCGTGAACAGAAGTTTTACTTCTGTGTTGATTTTCTGTTCCTGGCAAACTGGGTGCCTCAGGAGGGAGGGAGAAAATATACCAAGTTCCCAAGTGGATGTCATTGTGTTGTAGCTTAGCATAAAGTAAAGGTAAGCCCCACATAACCTCTGCTGGGAACATCCTACTAAAATCCTCAGACACAGATAAACTTACTTCATTCATGATTGGATTTGACCTGCTTGCCTGGCACACATTTTGGGCTGAGCTGCAAAGGCCAATCTTCACAGGATGCTGCCCTCCTTAAATAACGCACTGAAGTGTGCAGATGACAGGCCTGGACAGGCTGGATCGATGGGCCCAGACCAATTGTATGAGATTCAACAAGGCCAAGTGCCGGGTCCTGCACTTCGGCCACAACAACCCCATGCAGCGCTACAGGCTTGGGGAAGAGTGGCTGGAAAGCTGCCTGTCGGAAAAGG
>NW_008795025.1:2745959-2754195 GCF_000699145.1 Aptenodytes forsteri | reverse complement strand
TAGATGAGGCGCTTAGGGACATGGTTTAGTGGGCATGGTGGTGTTGGGTTGATGGTTGGACTCGATGATCTTAGAGGTCTTTTCCAACCTCAATGATTCTATGATTCTATGATGGTCCCAAGGCAATTAGCACCCTCCAAAATGTTGTCTGAGGTGGCACAAAAGCCGAGTCTCTTTTCAGTCTTGTTTCCAGTGAGCAAATAATCCAGCCCATGTGATTGCATAGTTCATTCTCCTCAGGATTGCTGCTGATTTGGAACACGTGGGAGAAATTAAAATACCTGATACAGGTAACAAATTATTTCCGTCCCTGCAAAGGAGCTGCAAATTGCATAGTGTTCCCGTGGCTCCAGTATGGTTTGCATGGTTGCATGCAGAACAGCCTTGCCGTGCCAGCTGATAGGCCAGGTGGGATTCCATCAATTTTTTCTACACAGTGAATTATTAATTATAACATCCAAACCATAACATCACAGTTATCTTACTATATCTACTTTCAATAGTTTCCTTCCTTTTCCCCCACCCGAACCCCTGTTTTTATCCCAGCCCGTAAGGTCATTTAGTGAATTTTGGAAGATATTCTGGTCCTCCCATGTTTGAAGATGGCTCCCAAATTTGCATCCTGAGCAGTCTTGTTAGCATATTTGTGCTGTTCATGCTGAGGTAAAAATAAATGCTAAACAAGATCTCGGAACTGCAGTTGAGGTTTCAGCACAATTTACTACCCTCCGTTTCAGGCAGATTCTTACTCACCTTCCAGTCTGGTAGTAATCTTCTGATCTCCATTTTAAGCGACAGCTTTCCATGCGTTATCCAATATTTGTCCAAAGCTCAGGTAGCTAGATCTACTGCACATCCCTTATGGGGAAAGCCCCCAACTTCCGAACAAGAGATATTACCACCCTTCGTTCACAGAAACACGTGGTTCTTCACTCATAATCTCAACGTTTGATCTTAACTTGTTTGTTGGGTTGAAAATTTGTCATAGGAAAGTAGGTTACATGGTGAAGAACCTTCAGAAATATGGCGTGTGGAGGCTACAGACACAAATATTACCACCTCTTCTACCTCTCAATTCTTGAAAATTTTTCCTGAGTTCCAGAGTGACGGCCCTAAGGGCCCAGTAGACAAGGTAGGCTTTTTCAAAGCAAAAGAGGAAGAATTTGGATTTATCACTAGTCTATTAATGTGGATCCTTCACACTATTATCTTGGTTGCTCAGATCTGCAGTCTTGGTTTAGAGTCAGTCAAAGCAAGAAAAGTCAATGTAGGCCAAGAGTTAATGAAAAAAAAAAAAAGAAAAACACGAATGTATAGCCCAGTACTTACAAAGAATTATAGAAATGCAACGCTACTCGCTACTCGTGCACTGAGCAGCAAACCCTAATGTTTTTTATTACAGCTGTGTGAGGGTGGGAGGGATGAAGTGGAGAGGGTCAGGCAAAGCAGTTGCCTGCATTGCACTACAACAGCGTGCTTCTGTGTGGAAGGCAGCAGGAGCCACTCACCAAACCCATAGGATTACGGCGGGATCTAGGTATACGCCCCGAGAGGACAGTACAACTTCTGCAGTGTCAGCAAGAAAGGAGTATACAAAGCAGCCAGGGTAAACGTGCTGCGTCCCTGGGACAAATGCCGTTACACTCGTGGGTCAGCTCTCCAGCCCAGCAAGCATGCCTGGGAGGTGCTGGATCATCCAGGAGACCATCTAATCAGAAATTTTCAAGCCCACTCAAAATTCCTCCCCAGTGATATGAAGCAGAGATTAAAGGTTGCTGCTGCTTTCCCTGCAGCAGTACAGTGTTTTACTGCACTTGGATTCTGGACTTCGGGATTGGGAAGATCTTCTGCAAGCATCACTTTCCCTCATCTCCCAACAGCAAGAAATCTTTGTTCCTAACGTACCCACTCTCTGGGCAGTTTTTTGAGGAGATCTGGTTAACAAGTTTGTTCTTTGTGCAGATGCACCGCTGGGAAGCTCTATTTCTTTGGATCTTTCTCCCTAACAGTTTCCTGCAGGTCCTGTTCACATTTTTCCATTTGTCCTTATTCCGAGGCTATCTCCTCAAACATCACTAAACCGCTGGGGAGTAGAAGTCAAGTGGGAGGAAAGGCGTGGGAAAAGGGAGGTCAATTTGAGTATCGGATATCTATTGACTCCTAAACAGCCCAAGTTCAGAGTGACTGGAAACCACAGCATTATGTGGTCATTGCTTGACAGCCCAAGAGCAATCCTTCACCACAGTTCCTACTAGATGGACTTACTTCCCCTACACAAAGGCCTGCTGCTGCTATGGGCTATTTTGCTCTCTATAAGAGCAAGGATTGAAATGCCCTTTAATTCTTGGCATGGTTTGTCCAATTCATCCACGCTGATATGAGGACAGCCTATTATTATTGCTGTGTGTACACTCCTCGTTTTAAGCTATTTATTTGCAACATCAGTGCATTATTGTACAGCTATTAATCATTAGCTAATTTTTCCTAATAAATATCACTTCCGTAAGAGAAATATTTCAGACCAGTCTGCGGGTAGGAAGGAGAGATTTGTAATTTAGCTAGTCAGCATCTGCTTTATCCTCCTTTTTATGTTCCTAGTACTTCAGTAGGACATAAATTAGAGGGCAGTGTGTGTGGGAGGTCTGCGTAGACTTTGTCCCAGTGACAGATCTTGATATGGTCTCAGAGAGGATGGGAGTGAGTTAGCAGGGATGGCCTAAGGCTTTCAGGAAAGATGAGCATTTTACTGACAGCGATTTTAAGCATAGTGAATTGCAAATGTTATCCCTGAACCAGTTTGCTGATAACGCTTGTAGCTTTAGTAGCATCTGCACAAGTGTATTTGCCCAAGATACTCAACATACTTGTTTTTCATGCTGATAAGGGAGCAGTGGTTAAAGAAACACTTGTGGCAAGGAGTGTGTTCGTGTCATGCATGCGTAGGATTTATTTATCAAATTCATTCCAGACTCACTCTAACAGAGGCCCTTCCAATAGCCGTGGTCCTTATAAGTCAAAAAATGCAGTGGAACCTGGAGAAATGAGAAAAGAATGGCCATACAGCCTGGTACCAGTGTGGTATGTACTCAGACAGCCACTTACACGTGTGTTAAATAGACTAGAACGAAATCAAAAACTTGCAAGTTACATGCAGAGTCTTGACAGTGAAAACGCCCATCCTCACATGGAGGAACTACAGTTAGGTTGAAGTAATAGCTGCAAGACTCCTGACTCGCCAAATTTTCTCCCTCCAACTGCTGGGGTGACTTTTCCCATGGGAAAGGCAGCCAGCTTGCCACAAACTGGGCTGGGGCCAGTTGAAAGTTAAGCAGATTCCACCTTGTTGGACTCCTCCATGTTCATCATCAGCTGATGCAAGACCTTTGGGTTGCCATTCTGATGAGTCCGCCAGAATGGGCTCTTTATGATGAAGCGCATCCCATCTTTGACCAAAGTCAACTGCAAATGTTGCACTGGAAGGTATAAAAACTTCATTGTCAATATAAATTTTCATGCTATTTAATTGCATCCTGCTTTGTGCTTGTGGGGTTGGCACCCAAAGTACTGATTTGCTGATGCCCTGAAGGCTGCGGGACAGTAAGCACTTTCACCTTTATGCCAAATAGTGTAATGAACGTATCTGGAGCAAAAGCTGCTTTTATTGTTTAGGATCAGGAAGAGGCTAGGTTAGCATTTATTTCCCCAACCTGGAAGGGCATGTATTGTTGGGGAGCATGAGCATGACATATATACCACAAGCCTGTCCCAGTTAGCGAGAATAAACCTGTATCAGCATAGTCCTGCATCTGGGTGAACTGCAGGGAAAGGTGTGAATACAGGAAAGCTGCAGAGAGCAAAATCACCAAGGAAACGTCCAGACAAGTCTTAGTCTCCAGAACAGTGAGATTTAAAACAGCCAAATACTCAGATCCTCAGGATACTTAAATCCATCTGAAATCAGATGCCCGAGTATTTTTGAACCAAGGACTATCCAAGCCCCTCAGTAGCACAAATCTCAGTGGTCCTATGGGCACAGTCTCATTCCTGACCTTTTGTCTTTGAAAACAAGAGCTGCTGCCTGGGGCAAGCAGACACCCTCAGGGCCTGCCTGTAGCCGCTGGTGCAGGCAGCGTGAGGGTCCCCAGGAGACGGGGCATACGTGTTCCAGTCAGCTCATTTCTATTCTAGGCAGTCACAAACTGCTCTTGCTTCTTCATCCAGCTCCTTTAGCCCTCCTCTCAGCATCTCTGTGACAGACTGCAGCTTCTTGCTGCAGACGTGAGCAGCTGAAGAGCATGGCACCTGGGAGGGAGGCAGCTGACTTCACCCCACTCTGCCAATGCGGCTCATTCCTGACCCACAGCATTGCAGCCACTCCTCTCCTGGGCTGAGCAGGCAGGGATCAGCAGCTGTGCCAGCCACTGAAGCTGGGTGACACGACACAAACATCTGTGTAAGACAGGTCTGGGACTGCCACCCAGCTTTTTAGGAATGGCTGTAATCTGCATTCAGGGTCCCAGCAGTTAGTGGCTAAGAAGATAATTTTAGTAGTTTTGAATGGCACTTGAAAAGCCACCATCAGCACTATAATCATAAATGGCTCCTTTTACCCAGGATTTCTGATCTCCGAGATAGCTGATGCTTGCTCTTCATAGACTTCTCTGGTGCCGATACATTTTAGCAGCTAACACAGGCGTCCGTCGCTAACCAGAACAGGAAACGCTTTGCGTACAGGTGGGAGCATTAACGCCTGTGATATTGTGCTAACTCTCTAGAGGACAGTCATTACAGCAAAACCCCCAGTCTAGCCCTTCAGGAAAATTTCCTAGCAGCTGTTAGACCACCAACGCATTGGCAGACGTTTCATAAAAACATGTCAGCCGTGACTGAACAGAGCATTACTGTGCACGCAATAGTGAACTGCGAGAGGGACCGAGTATACTGCCTCCTAGGTCTTTCCATCTTCCCGTTTTAGGGCACACAGCTTATTGCAGCATCACAGTTGTCAAGTCAGCAGTTGGGGCAGATGGACTTTCCTTTTTAAGCTCCCAATTTTGCCAAAGCCACAATCTTGAATCTGCCTGCAGGGAATGTATTTCTTTCAAGAAAAAAAAACAACCAACCAACCAAATCACGACAAAAAAAACATTACTGAGGGAGTAGCAATCTCTCTGCCCTTCAGTCAACCCCAGAGGAGATGCTATGTATTTTATCAGCTTTTTTAGTCTTATTGGTTGCCGTAGCAATGACTTTCTAAATGCACCCCTGTAAAGGGCAGATCCTGGCATAGCAGGGAGCTACCGTTCACGGTTTCCCAACGATGGGGAAAAATCTGAAAGGCAGTGCTCCGTTTAATCCCAATGATGAGAGTCTTGATTAGGTCTAAGTTCTTCAGTGATTCCTGATCCTAAAAAACATCCAACAATGTAAAATAAAATTTTGCAGTGGTTTCTGGTACTAACAGGGAAAGGGAAGTCAGTCCTCCTCTTTCATTGCCTTCCCACCAGGGAAGTCCCGAGCCCTGAAGAGTCCTTTGAAAGTGCTGAAGGAACTAGTGCACACTGAGATACTACTGGAGAGCAAAGCTTTGAACAGTGAAACACAGACTATGTAACCACACCTGAGGTAAAGGGAAAAAGGGACACACATTCTAGGTACGAGCTTAAGGGCAAAGCCCTGTATCCAAAGGGGATGTATGCTCCCATGCATTTCAGCTAATTTGGAGGCTGAAGTAAATTCTCTGACTGTGATGAGAACTGAAATCCACCCAGCACCTTTTCAGGGCCTTTAGAAAGTAGGTTTCTACTGGACATTCCTAGTTAGCGTCCCTGGTAAGGACAATTCCTCCTTACAGAGACAATGCTGGCTCTGCAAAATGATTTTCTGGGCAGAAGTCAGCTGCTGAATGCGCACAGGGTGTCACAGTCAGGCTACCTGCCAGAGCAGGGGAGTGGCGCCTGCGGCTCTGTCGGGGAAGGCTTGCCCTCTAAGGAAGAAAGGGGAAAACAGCAGCCAGCAAATTTCTCTCCCCTCCTTCCAAATGCCAGGACCCAGATCAGGAGAGGCTGATGCTGCAGCTGCCCAGCCATGCTGCTTCTACACAGACCTTTTCACGGAGACAAAACCAGCTTCTCTGGGTGGAAACTGCTTCTGCAGATGCTGCTTCCTGCATGGGGAATAATCAGTTGTTCTCCCCCGTCTTGCCAAGGGCTCATAGAAGTCTCTTAACCTTTAATGAGCTCTTGCCACCCCATTATCCACACCGCGCTCTTGTATATGGGGTCTTGTTCAACCTCCTCTTTTGTGTATCTCCCGAAGAGATGAACCTTTCCTTCTACCTCAGCCGAGACAAAGAAGGGGTATAACATCAGAAGCAGCACTGATGCTGAGCCTCCAGCCAGGAGTTTGCACAGGTGGTAGGCTGCTTCAAGGCAACCATCTCCCAGGCAGGTATCTACCACAGCTGTACTGTGTTCAGCTTCCTTCCCCAACAAGTTCAGTTTGCACCTATAAATGCGAAGCCAACACTTTTGCACAGACAGCCACCTCTGTGAGCCTTCTAGTGATTAACAAGTTACATGCTGGCATTGCACGTGCTCCCAGGAGGGACTGTCCCTGCAAGATACCACATGCTGTGTGGTACTCTGCATTTGTTTGATTATGTTCATTAGTATTATTTGCTTCTAAATATACTGGGCCCGTAATTTGGAAAATGGATTTTCTCTCATGTGACTCTGAAGACCAGGAGAACATAAAACAGTAGTTAACTTTGGGAGGCAAGATGTAGCTCCCATCAACAGAACAGCCACTCCTACAGTAATAATTCATAAATTGATAGTTTCAGGTAGGGTCCAGCACGGCACCTGCATGTTGTCTGCCTTACGTGAGCTAAATGAAGGGAGAGAAGCGACAAAGGACAGGGCTGAATAAATGCAGCCTGCAACTTAGCTGTAGCTCTTTCTCCTTCACTGCATGCAGGACTTCCTCCTTGCCAAGCACAGTAGGAACTGCTCTCAACATCTGTATCCTGCTGCAGATAGAAGCCCGGACAGCAGAGAAAAGGGAGTGAGATGTCATCATCTCCGTGCAGATCACATTTCGTTCCGCATTAGTTTCCATCATCACTGTATCATCCTTCACTGCTGGTGTCAACACTAGGTATTTGTCCCTCATGATCCCCTCTCCCCAATAGCAGCATGACTGCCCGTAGGGTCATATTACAGCGTGAAAGCTGCAAGAACATGGAGGGTGCGGGGAACATCTCTCAGTGCCCTGCTCCTGGCAGCCCCCCTAGTCTGCAACACTGGTAATAATTTCTATTTCAGTCAAGGCTGCTCTGCTACTGAGCTGGGCTAAGCAGGTCTACCGAAAAGTGGGTTCAGGTCCACAGAACTCACGTTTCCAGTTGCGTCAGCAGGATTACACGTTCCCACAGAGCTGAGCAAGGACAAGGTATTCATACTTGCTGCAGGAAGAACCGACGGGTAGGTGGGTTTCATGCCTACAACCAAGATATTTGACCTACCTCTCACAGCAAAAAGCAGGAATTTAATACATCTTTTGGAGACATGAGGATATTTAATCTGTAGGACCAGGAGAAAGGTGAAGGACAGCAACGTGAGATGGGTACTAGTAAGAGCAAGGACTCTCTTCTCATGAGACTCATATCTCAGCGTAAGCAAATTGGTATTTCACCTGCTAATGGATTCAAGCAGCAGCTGCTGCTTACTTAAAGCAGCAGTGCACATTCTTGCACACAGGAAATCATTAAAGGTTTTACACTTGCATCCTTTGGGCAGGAGGACTCTTGGAAGGGAGCTTCTCCAAAGGAATTTCCCAGCAGGAGTGGGTGAACTGCAAGAGCCATGAGGACAGGCTCCAGCGCCCTGTGCGTTTTATCCAGAATGGCTAGAAACGAGAGAAGAATTTGCACATTCACATACAGGGGTTTTACACAGTAGAAGTAAGGAGCACATCCAAGGTGAAGTGGAATTTAACATCCTCAGCAGGACAGAACGCTTGAGGATCAGTTGCTTTGGGACAGTCACAGAAAAGCCCAGACTTCCCACAGTTTTAATTGTATTATCCCAGTGCCATCCTAACTGGCATTTGTGCAATGCTCCTGCTCTACCTCACTTTCCTCCCTCTGCTTCACTCAGCACACCCTCCGGCTGTCTCCTCCTTCCCCCCAACCTTGCATTCCCCTGCCCATCCCTCTCCCACATAGATTCCCCCC
>NW_008795025.1:2731122-2745908 GCF_000699145.1 Aptenodytes forsteri | reverse complement strand
CCCCCCCCCCCCCCCTGCCAAAACCATGACAGCAAACATGATACTGAGATCACTTTGCCCGCTAGGTCTACATCCCATCCTATCCCTCTTCTCACCTGCCTCTGTCTGTTCACATCTGGGCTGCTGGGCCTGCCCCCTCCCCTGGGCAGTGCTTAGCATTGCCACAGAGGAGCAGGTGACTCTGCTGGGCGAGCACTGAGATCGGACAGGACCCGGGTGTGGGAAGTTACAGATCCACCTCCTTCAGAGACGCTGTTTGTGCCGCCCTCGTGCCCAGAAGCATCAGGCACCCGCTGTTTTGGGTTCTGTACAGACACGCAGGAAGAAAGCTCCTGGCATGCAAAACTTACAGCCTAAGCAAGAACAAGGCAGAACATGCAGGGGACTTGAACAGAACAAAGTGTAGGGCCAGGGTGGAGGCACACAGGAACAACTGAAAGTTTGCTGTGTGTATTTTGCAGGCTTCAAAGCTATGGAAAAAAATATCACGTGAAATGAAAAGAAAAAGACTTTAGCAAAACATCCCCTTGAGTATAGATCTTGCATTCAATAAGTTCAATATGAAAGGTTTTCCCGCCCATTATATACAAGATTTCAGACACATATGAAGCATAAATATAAACTGCTGAGAATCCAGCATTTTATGTGAACCTGTAAATAAATATTCCTCTGTACGTCCATGCCTCAAACACTGCAGCTTTGGACTGGTGCATGAGAACCTGTAAACCAGGAACTGACTGAACAAGAAAACCGGGCTGATCACATTCACTGGTCCGGCATGAGAGGAATAAACACATTAATTAATACAAGGTAACTCTCTTTTCGCCACTGAAGATGTTATTATTATCCAAATAATCCCATGCCTAGAAGAAGCAGAGAGCAATTCTCCATGTCTCCACAGCTTGTCGCTCTCTCACTCCACAATGCCAGATATTTCCCAGCAAACAGACAGATTCGAGAGGTTGCCGGCACGGGGAGGCAGAGCTCCGGGATGCAGCACTGGCACCCGTGCCGGGCCCCCAGCAAAACACCCAGCCACAGAAACATGAGAAAGGAATGAATTCTGCTGCTCTGCTCCGCCACGGACCCCCTTGGTTTACCCCAGTAGCTCCAGGTGTCAAATGGGAGCTACTTGGTCCCAAACATTAAAGTTACACGGCCTGAGTTTCCCTCCACCCTCTGAAGTTACACGAAACACAAGTACCACCCGAGAGCAGAAGGAGCAGAATTTTAAATCAGCATAGGTTTACTGAGTCCAAACTGTTTAAAGTTAAAGTTTATTTGTATTCTTTGTAGGAATATCAATAAAAGACCTCAAATGTATCTATATCTGTACATATTACAAGAACCTTCAAAAATTATTCACAGAACAAAAATAAATCTTCTTTAGAACAAACCCAGGCAATGAAATGCAGAAATGGATCTCAGACACCAAACAGTCCAGTGCTACTAGCATAAAAATACGGCTTGAAAAACAAGTTTATTACTTTTTAAGGTGTACTTTGTTGAAATAAAAAATAAATTATTTAGAGCTATCATTGTAAAACAGTTCTGTGTAGTAACACTGTTATTAAGGCCCTTGAGACAGAAAATCTATTTTTACAGGTAGGATTCCTGGCAGGCATGATCTAATGACATGCTTGCTCTCATGGGAGTTAACTTACTGTGGAGAAGGAAACATCTAAAAGCATCAGCCTAAATTTAACCCTTTTTGCTCTGTCACACTCAGCTGACCATGCTAATCACTGATATAAATACATTTAATGCTTCAACTCGGACAGGAATTGTTTTCCAGAACGACACAGATATTTTTGCAGAACACAAACAGAATTCATACATACATGGTGACCTTAGCAGACAAGTATTGCCGACACATTCCATGGGCACTGCTGTAAAATTGACAGACTTCACTCATTGAGTTTTCAGATGAAGTTAAAAGCTGGTGGGTTTAAGCAATCATTAAAACATGAAGTTAATGTATCATGTAAAAAAAAAAAGCCTAAGCCAACCCAAAGCAATTGCAAGAACACAAAATAAAACCCACTTCTTGGACAACTTATTAGATGGGTACAGAATTTACTACTGGATACACCTCATATTCTCTAACTAGAAAATATACACATCCCTTTCCACCTGTCCCTGGATCCCCTGCTTAGAGTTATTCCGCTGGAAAGAAATGTTGCAAAATGTGTAGCTGTATGAATCTGTGCTTTTACACGTAGCTGCCCATTTCTAATACACCAGGGAAATAACAGTTGGTAATTCCTAGACGTGAAATCTGTCTCTTTCCCTTAAAGAAAAGGTCTAGAATTCCTAGAGTTGCAAAGAATGGGCATTTACAGGATGCCACTCCTAGGCCCTGCTCCCTCTCTTCTCCTTTAGTGCCTATCCCACGTCATTCTGGTCACCTCTGTTCTTCATACGCTCTGCAGACACCACACACAACATGGCAAAAGGCCGCAGTGCTACACAATGCTGCTCCATTTCCCTGCCCCGCCATGCTGGCCGTGAGCTTTTACTGAGAACTCGGAAGCCCGGGTGCCTTTGTGGTTTGGGAAGAACCACCCTAGAGCAGTATTGAGGAACGTGGCCAGAAAGGACTGAGATGCCAGGATGGGGCAACTTTTCTGTTTCAGTCTTAGGAACACACGAGTATTACTCCCACAAGCTATTAATTTTTTCCTGCGCTACTTCAGCTGTTTCCAAATGAGAGCAGCAGTTGCTTGCAACAGCATTAGACACAGCCTGATGCATGGCTGAAAGTACGAACCAAAACCTAATGTCTATAATGCACATCATCAGACTTCGCACTATTTACTTCTTCTCTCTTTGCTGCAGAAACCCACTGGCTACTAGTCTTAAACCAAATGTGATCAGGCCCAGATAGGGCTCTTGCTCCAAAACAGACAGACCTTTCGGCTGCCACGTGGTTTAGTGCCACTTGAATTTTATCAGACTGGACAAAATAGAAGCTGGCATTTTCACATATTGTCGGCTTGAAGCGGCTTAAAATTCCTCTAGAAAGCTGCTTGGTAAGAAACTAGGAGAGACAGCTGCCTGCAGGAGCATAACGTTTTGTTCTGCACCTAATCAATTCTAGTCTTGCAGCATTGTGAGTCTGCAACCCTCACCCGCTTTTGGGTCAACAGGCAGCTTCTCCTCTATAGCGGGAGTTAGAGTAGTACACTTTGCACTTTAGGGGAGAAACTGAAGTAGAAGAGAGACAACCTGCCTAGCAACAAGCTGTGAAAACAATACTGATACACTTTTAGAATAGCAACATTTTCCTACAAGCATTCTACATGCTTAAGAAATACATAGGAGAAGGTACATTATTAGAATGATTCATTACTGAAGAGCTCACCAAAACATCAATCTTGCGGCAGGTATTATTTCCCTTCCAAAAATCAGGGCTGAAATGTTGCCCCTATTGCATTTCTCTGCAGAAATCAAAATGGACGTCTCGGCGACTTCAGCATCAAACCATACAGCTCAGCCAGTGATCTTTGATAGATTACCAGAAAGCTGGGGAGCTCTGGTGAAATGCGTTTCCCAAATGAATGCTAGGCTAAACGCTACCAGAATGACGTATCTGCCTCTGCCTTGTTCTAGTCAATGTATTCCTACGACCACTTGATCTCATGTCTCAGTCACAGAACACCCATACTATTTGCACTGTGTAATAAGTGAGCAATGCACATGCCCATCTGAAAAGGCTACTTTTATGAACAAATTTCCCATGATGCAGCTGTATAATTACAGTACATAGTAAAGGGGAGATGCAGATCACGCAAAAATACTCAACAGAAAGGGGGTTGCAAAGGTTAAAAGAGAGCTACTCACAAGACAGATTAATACAAACTTGATAGACTGCCTATGGCTGTGATGCATGAAGGAAGAAGGAAAGAAGGAACTTAAAGGCACAGTTTGAGGAAGAAAATATCAGAGGTCAGCAACGACCCAGAGCTGGAAGACGGTTTGGAAAGTATCGAAAAGAAATCACTACTGAGCAAAAGCAGAGCACAAGCCCAGGTGCGTCAGACAGTGCTGACTTGGCTATGATACACCAAGAACAAGACAGGGATGCTCCCTGGACTGCAGTACCAAGTCACATTCAAGCAGCCAGAGCAGCTTTGATCCGAAAGAACTAAGCATTAAATATAAATCCCAACTCGCTGCAGACAAGTCTCCTCTAGATGTAAATTAACGGCCAAGGCCTTGCTAAGAGACATTCATACACATATTTCTTATATATCCTACAGTGCAGGAGATGTGGTCTCTGTATTTATGCATAGTTAGTAATGTAACGTACTTGTGTGATGACGCTTAACTGAAGTATCGTAACACAATAATCAAGCAGAACAGTTAACATACTGTGCTCTGTCACAAGCTGCATTTGCCCACAGAGGCGAGAGTAATTCATTTCCAAAGAACAAACAAACTTGACAACAGACACTGAATTTGGGTCCTCGGTATTGCCAATCCTTCATGTTCAAGGCAACACGGGTCACTTTCGGGATGTCAAGAAATTGGCTTAGAAACACCTACATTTTTAATGTAGTACAATTTTAGAGATTCAGAAACTAAGGCCAGAAAGGATAATCAGATCATCAGCTCTGACCTCCTCCGTATCACAGGCTATACGGTTTCAGCCAGGTACTCCCAGAGCCACCTCATTAGCTTCTTCCTAGTTGCAGCCTGAACCGCTTGCTGAACACATCCCACGCTGAGGCAACCCTCTCAAGGTTTTGTCTCGTTTTGAAGTCAACTTTTCCAATTTCTAATTTCCATAACTAGTTTCAATGGTTAATCACACTCACTGTTATTAGCATACTTCTGTAATTCACAATTTCAATTGCTGTTGCAATAATTTTATTTACTTTGAGAGTCTGGGGGCTAGAAATGTATACCAAAAAGTGAAAGTGAAGCTTCACACACTATTACTTGACTCTAGAATCTGGGGCTTTAAAAAAACCTCTCAGACTAAATATTGTGGCATTTCATGAAATCATGAGAATTGATAATACTGTGTCATTTATTGTTAGTCTTTTACAGTTTGTGAATGTCATTATCTTCCACGAGAAGGTCACTTTGTAATTATATACACATTCACATAGAGCCTGTAAGTATGCTTCTATGAAATGCAACTGAAAGTAACTGGAGATGAAAGCTTAGTCAAAACTCCTTAAGAAAAAACTGGTGTGTACAGAACTTAAAAAAAACCACCAAAACCCACAAACCACCTTTAAAGTATCCAGAGAAAGGCAAATTTCAGTGGAAATGGAAGATCTTTTAACACAAACGTGCAGAAAGCATCTGTCATTGGAACTAGACCGGCTAAGCTAGCGGCTGAAATAGTGAAATTGAACGAGAGTTAAAATATAGAAATCCTCTAGGAAAAAGGAAATTTTGCATATGAACCTCTACTTTACTGGGCATGGGCACCCTTCGGTTAGCCCTTTCCTCAGAGCATGAACCTGATTCTTCCTGATGGAATGCAGAGAATGAATTCAGGGTGCCACTGCATGGTGCGCAAGTGGGGATTGGATAGGAATTAAAAAAAAAAAAAAGTATTTACAGGTCTGTAAATTCTCAAAACAGAAAATATAAAACTGCCTTAGAACTGGGGTAAAAAAGAAAGAATCCTACCTTGAAAAACTGCAGATTCCCTCTGTCTGTTTGATGGGAAGCCTGACTGTGTGCAAATGCAAGGAAACAAGCTTGCTGCTCCAAGTTTTTACCTTGTTCAAAAAGACTGAAAATTTTTTACCAGAGTCCTACCGAAAGTAGGTACAGGATCCAGCAAGAGCCAATTTTCTTGCTAAATTGTTTGCTATCAAGCTTGCATTCAGTTAAAGAACAGCTAGAGAAGAGGGGAATAAAACCAGCAGATGAGTTTTCTTATAGAATTCATTTCACTACTATTTCACTCCACTCATGTACTTGTATCAGTCAGCCTGATATATACAGCTGCTGTCTAATGTAACCCACTGCTCATCTCTCTCTCTCTCTCTCACCCACAACACACATGCACTCACACTCCCCTCTTCCTCCTCCAAGGACTGCAGTGCTTTCAACAAGAGAAAAAAATAATAATAATAAA
Organism: Aptenodytes forsteri; assembly: GCF_000699145.1. Classification (NCBI taxonomy): domain Eukaryota; kingdom Metazoa; phylum Chordata; class Aves; order Sphenisciformes; family Spheniscidae; genus Aptenodytes; species Aptenodytes forsteri. The sequence goes on along the minus strand of NW_008795025.1, from coordinate 2,739,805 downwards.
AATAGCAATAATTAAAAAAATCTACAGTATTCACTTCCTTTTGGTATATTACATCGGCGTTTTCTGTACATGACCCAAGAGCTCCCTCTATTTACACAGTGATACGGAAGGACTTGTTCTTGGGAGCCTGGTTCTCCTGGCCTCGAGTGGGGAATTAAAGCCCACCTTTCAGAGTTCTTCTTTCTCTTTTCCATTTTATTAGCAGCATTATGTAAACCTGTAAGGGGAAGGGGGGGCTATTTTGAAGGTTTCTTGAGTCTGCTCCCTCTTGCCCTTCTCCTGGGGAGATGGCCGGCAGCATCTGCCCAGTTAGCAGCTGCTGTTTTTGAATTCACCATTCTCCGTGATGGAAAGCTTGGTGGGATTGGTGGGGGAGATGCCATTTCGGACTTGCATGCTGTAGCGCTCCTTCACCTGCGTCAGGGCACTCATCAGCCGCGTGTTGGCAGAGTCCAGGGACACGATCCGCTTCTCCTGCAACAAACACCCCACAAAGTCAGAGCTCCTTCACAAATGGAATGCCTTTGCCCCACAAGCCTGCTTTATGGGGAACCTCCAGGACCCGGGGCTGTGACAGTGTCTTCAGATGATTTCTAGGCAGAGGCAGCTTGGCTAACATTCTCTGGTAAGATGGGATGTCTGCCTCTTTCTGTTTTCTTGGGGTAACATGGCCCCTGCGTGCCACGGGCTTTTCACAGGCCAGTCTGGCCCTCCTGGCCTTTTTGCATGATGGAAGGTGACAGTGAGTCAAAGTTACATTGGTGCATTGATCCAGTCACAGTGGCTTTATCCAGACAGCCTCCAACCGAGGCAGACGGAAATGCAGTATTTTGCCATGGGAAGGGGGAAGGGTGTCGGTGTTAGTAACAACAATAGCCAATTTAATTTTTTTTTTTTTAAATATGTTAGAAAAACAGAAACAGGCAGCAGAAAATAAAAGTGGTGGAGGTTTCATCTGGCAGAGAAAAGTGCAAGTGGTATCTAACGGCCATTGTCTCTGTATTTTGAATGGAGTGTGCTCAGAATAAACTCATGGTATGCTTGAAATAAATAAAAAAAAAAAAAGCAGATAATGGCAGCCTGCAGTCACCAGCAGAAGTGAGGGTGCAATAGCAACATAGAGAAGAAGCAGCCAGAAGCTAAAACTAAGGGGTTATTTGAGGTGAAGGGGAAGAGGGCAGTGTGGGTGGAGGGGGAGATGCCATCGACAGAACACAAAGAACAAACACTGAACACACTGCTCCTAGACCCATTCCAGCTCAGAGGGGCTCCCGGGCTCCGCTGAATCCATGGTTCCTACATCCCAGTTTTGATTCCTCTGGCACAGCAAGTGCTAGCCTCCACTTTTGGCAGAAAGCTAAATGATGTGTACTAAATTTATAAAAAATAAAAACCCCATCAACAAAACCCAGCCTACTAACAGCTAGATTACCTGCAGTGGAATAAAGCACTGGAGGGTCAAGCCAAAGAGTTGGTGGCACAATTAGAAATGACAATTTTCATCTTCCCTCAAAAAAAAGAAAATAATGCAGCCACACAAAGCAGCAACAGAGACAGCAAAAGGTAAATATGCTCTCCATGCTACCAGCTGATTAGCATTTTTTTCTTTCAGAAGGAAAAATGTCTAATTTACTTGAATGAAAAAAGCTGCATGCAGGAACTCTTCCCAGTCCAGCCCATTGAGAAACAAAATGGAAGGAAAAACGATGCACAGAAGGCACAAACATTAAGGGATAGTTCAGACATACTGCTCAGGAGATCTAAGTGCTACAACAGTCCCTTGAGATTCTGATCCCAGCACATCAGCTGTGTGGTACATCAGTAATCAAGTAATGTTTGCTTTTCTCAGTGGGCTTCCCCACAGGGGTAAATGTTAGGGTGCAAAAACAAAGCAGAATTTAAGTACTGCTTGTATTACAGCCCTGAAGAGACCGAGCTCTGTATAGCAGAGCAAATGGAAGAGGAGGAGGCATGAGAAATCAAACAGCAAGGCAGGCTATAGCCTGCCCTAGCACTTGCCCTGATCCACTCAACATAAGCAAGGAGAATAGACAATGGAGGAGTTAAAGGCCTTAGCCTTTCCTCCCATGCTGAAATAAATCCTGCAAAACACAACTGCCTTAGCAGAAATGTGTTCTTCAGCAAGTTAAAGCGCCTCCTCCTCAGACTAAATTTCACCTGGAATATATAATTTAAAGTTAAAATTTCTTTCCAAAGAATATAGCTCTCCAAAGAGTTAAAAATGAAAGGCTGGTTACTTTCTGGCTCTGATGAGTGCTCACTATGCCAGTTTGCAAAACAGCTGGAAATACACACTTGGAAAATCAATCTTAAAAGCATGAGCTTGGTGAGTAGAAGCATCTTCTCACTCAAAGGAAAATTCAATCTACAAACATGTCTCTAACACACACGAATTGGGCACAGGGAGTGGGAGGAGCTGGAATGGGTAGGAGGTCAGTGCACTGGGCCAGGACTGGGTACTGCTCAGCTAGAGAACTGATTGGGTTTACTTGCCTGTTTGAATTATCTCATCCCCATTTATGACCTGTAATTTAACACAGCGGAGATGTCACTTGCAATAGCAACTGGGCTAGTACTCTTTGCAGCTCCGCTGCTCCAAGGAGAGAGTTTAGCCAGACCCAGCCCCTGCTCAGTCAGGGAGGCCCAGAGACAGCCTCTGGAACCACAGCGCACACGAGGCGCTGCCCAGAGCCAGTGCCAACAGCACGTATACTGAGAACAAGGCTGTCCTTGTGCATCAGTACAGTATTGGGTGCTGCACCTGACCACAAGGCAAAAGAGCAAATCCTGAAAAGCATCTTGTGGTGATGTAACTAAGCACAAGAAGCCCGGGTTACTGCTGTTTCCTAGCAGCCATTTAACTCTTCAAACAGGTGTGATAAGCCAGGTTCCAACTCCACTCCATAAATCTCACATGAAAAAAACCTTTTCTTTTCTAGCCACTGCTATATCTCTTTGCCAAATGAATCACAGACTAAGAAAAATCTTCCAAGCACAACTTAGAGGGATTGCTACAGAACCCAGCAAACACTTGGGCTCCTCTGGTGTGTCTGTTCTGAATCTTTCATCAGTTTCCTCTTCTGCTCAGGTACCCATGAAAGGGCAATGACAACTGAGCTTCCCTCATGAACTGGTTGACACTGAAGCAGTTAATGTTTGCTGATGACCTTGCTTGCCCAAGTAGCTAACAGCACTTCAGAAGAAAAAAAGTCAGATTAAAAGAGGAATCATTAATGCTACTGTTTTGCTACTGTTTTTTCAACAATTTCTTCCACTGCAGGTGATAAATGATGCATCATTTGATCAAGTACCACACCTTTCCAGCCCTGAGGGTTTGAAGCTTTCACAAGTCCACAGCAGTCGCCTCTGCCAGCTGGTGACACTGAGGGATCAGACTGGTCCACTCTCCACCTTGCTAGCCCATAACCTCACACCGAGGCTGAGAGCCTACTGGCATAGACAGGTAACAGAGGGAAGGGCAAGTTTCTTATTCACTCACAATCTCTCATATCCTCCCCTCCAAAAATCACTTTTTCACCTTGCTAGCCCATAACCTCACACCGAGGCTGAGAGCCTACTGGCATAGACAGGTAACAGAGGGAAGGGCAAGTTTCTTATTCACTCACAATCTCTCATATCCTCCCCTCCAAAAAAAAATCACTTTTTATGAGTTTGCTCAGTGCCCCTTTCACCTTCTTGAGGCAAATGAAAAACCAGGCTGCTGTTTGAATGAGCTGCCATTCCATCAGTGTGTAACAGCAAGATGCCCTGACTGTGCCTATCTCCTAAAAATGGCCCAGCACATTCAACTTGTACTCCAGCTTCCACTTGCCATACTTCTTGATCAGATTGGAGGCTGCTGTACTGTTCCCCCACCACGAAGAAAAAAAATAGCGACTGACTACATTCCTGTTCATTCTCCAGCACTGCACTCTCCCCCTTTGCATTTTGAGTGCAAGTCCTCACAGAAAGGATTTAATCTTGAGCTGCATCTAGAAAGGGTGACTACACTGGTGTCTCCATGTAGAGCATCTTGCACAATAACAAGGAACTATATATGGTGTAATTCCAGTAGAATTTTCTTTTTATTCTGCAAGGCTAGGTAACAGAAGTGCCATGTTATTGTACACAAGTGATTTATTCAAATGGCACTGATACAAAAATCCAGCTTTCACGAACAGTCTTTCTGAAGAACTGCGGGAAAACGGGCAAAGGCAGCAGGAAAAACAGAACTTTTCAAGTTATCGAAAAGAAATCTGCTATAAATATGCTCCTAGTGTTACCAACCTTTTAAAAACACAGCTTTTTTCTACTTTGTATTTTCCCTACAGTTCCATGTGAGCTCAAACATTTCTATTATTGCTGGCCATTCAACAGGAAAAAAATGGCCAGGGTATGCCCTTTTGTGCTCACTTATGCCTGTATTCTAACACACCAGTCCCATCTTTAACAATGTTCAACTGAGGCTCCCCCCCGCCGCCACTCTTTGTGTAGGGAAACAACTTTCTGAAATAACTTGGGTTATTCCTGAAACAGGTCATCTTCTTAAGATTATCTATTAAGGAAAGTTTACAGTTGGAACTACCGAAAAGCCCAGAAGCAGGAAAGACATCCTCCAAATGCAAATATCACAAACATAACATGGCAGGCAGATATCAAACCAGTCTCAGGTTCTGTTGTACAAGCTTTGCTCTCTGGGATCAGCACAGACACAGAAGAAAAGCTGAAATGATCCCACACAATACACCCGCATGCACTGCCCACTGGGTCCCACTTCCCACAGTTAACTCGTGTTGCCTGAGGCAAGCACTGCAGGTTTGTGGCAAACTGGGCATTTCTCCAGGACTGACGTGGACAGTCAGATGGGGTGAAATGCCACGTATGACGTTATACAGGGCAATGCTCCATTGCAAGCATTCTCTTTTCTTGACTCGAACGTTCAAAGCCATGCTTTTAGCTTGCATAGCTAAGATGCATGCACATGGCAATTAAACTATGCTGGTATGAGGCACAGCTTTTCCAGAGTTCCCAGGCCCACGCTTGGAACACTGTCTACGCAATGCACGGCTATTCCTTTACCCCCTTGGGATCTCACAAAGTAGAAAAGGTTTTGGAGAAGCGATCAGTCCTGTGATTTGTTGCCAGGCTGTCTCAAAGCCTAGTGTCAGACAGTACAGTCTTTATGAATTAAAAAACCCAATTCTCTCCTAGAAGGCAGTAAGTCACATGTGCAACACCATGGGCCAATACTGGCTTGGGAGCTAGATAACAATGCTGGGGCAGGAGAATAGGGGAAAAAAATGGGTTCTACGCACAGAACACTTGGCTCTTGGAGATCCTGAGCTCCTTACCTGTGCATCAATAATTTTCTGCTTTGCATCGATGACAGCTTGCATCTCTGCATGATCCTTCTTCAGTTCCTCTTCAACTGCCATGAGTCTGATGAGCAAAACCAGGTACAAATTAGGACAGTTTAATACTATTCCAGAGTGTTTCAGTGACTCTGGCCTGTTGGTTTGACTTCTCTGATTGTCCTGGCTCTGCAAGAGAAGAATTCTGCTGCACTTGGAAAAGCTTATCTATCCATCTGACACTCCCAATTGCCTACCCTTGCTATTCTCAAAGTGGACAATGCCAAAAACGCAACTGCTCTGAAAAACTACTGCCTTGAGTACAGATTCCAAACAGAGCAAAAAGACCTGTTATAAGTATGACAGAGACCAGGGTTAAAATTTCCTAAATCTTTTCCTTCACTCTCCTGGCAATCTGAGGCAAGTTTCCACACCTGCACCCCCGTTTCTTCATCTCTAAGGCAGGATGGTATCAGTCCAGAGACGTCAAGAAGCCCATGCAACTACCTTCTTTAGTGTCAAAGAGAACACATGACACAGGGGAGCTGCTTGTCCTACACAGTCCTAAACTTTCCAAAGCCTCACCTGCTGATGATACTTTTCATCTGGCTGTCCTTCTCCTCCTGTTGCCTGCGTAGTCTCTCCTCACTGTCTTCCAGCCTAGACTTGTACTCCATCAGCAGCTTCTGCATTTGCTGCTCTTGCACCAGGAGTCGCCGCTCATACTCCTCCAGCCGGCGACTTGACACCTTCAGGCGCTCCTTCAGCTTTGCTATCTCTTGTTCATACTGCAGGTAGAAGGAAAGAAGGAAAGAATCAGATGCAAAGGAAAAAGGAAGAGATCAGATCATTATAATCTGCTGCTGTTCAGAGAAGGACATTATTTTTTTCATGAAAAATAAATTTATAGAAGTAAAGAAGATGACAAACAACCAACTGTGGGCAACCACAGGCAAGGAGCATGTAGGCTCCCATTGAGCATTAAGCTATTACCACACTACAGGATGTCATTCTGTAGCACAATTTAAGCAGTCAGAGAGCTCTGACATGGTTCCTCAGCCCTGACCGGTAACATCCCCAGTTACTCCAGACTCAAGCAGTTCCCAGACAGAAGCTGCTAATAGTGCTCAACTGTAAAAATGTCCTGGGGTGACCAAGCTTACAAAACGGGACCAGTATGGGACCCAAATAACTCATTCTTCAGGACCTAATCAAGGCATGAAATCATGTGTGAAGACAGAGCAGATCATTCACTACAGAATAGAGCCTGTAAGTTTACTTGGCTGAGGTTTTGTTCTTCTACTTACTGTCCCTGTGGACAATCACTTCTGCAATAGTGCAATGAATCTCAACGTATTCCACTTTGTTTTGGGTTCATTCACCTTTTCTAATAATCCTATGTTCCTGCTTCTTGTCCACCAAATGTTCTACTCCTTGCTCCCTGCCTTCTCAAAATACCAAACCTCTTAACAAACTTCATCACCATAGCAGCATATAGATGTAACTGTATTTGGAAAAATGGTATCTACTCCTGAAAATAAATACGCTTTAAAAAAAACACATCATGGACGTTTCTGTGTAGCCCAGAAACACTGTACTACCTAGATGACAGGCATTTGCCTCAAGTGAAGCCCAAGACAAAATTTGAATGCAACTACTGATGAAGATTGAATTGCATTTACAGAGCCTTGTACAATAACTTAGCATATCCTAAGCTATACTCAGCTGGGTTAACAATCGTGATTTTTTTTTTAAATGGAGTTTAATGATCACTAAAAAGTTTTGCAAGCATAGAAAAATAGCAGTATGCTGTAGCTATAGTGTTGTCATAAAAAATGACTTGAGCAGGATCTAATACACTTAGGCAGTGTGACTCACGATGCACGTAAGTGCCAAATACCAGCCTGTAATGTACAAACTCTCAGCTATGTCAGTTTGCACCTATTTGACATGCTACAGCCTGTACGTGGGTTAATCTATAGTATGGGATACTGTACTACAGATATGTGTGACAGCACGTACAGCAGGAAGTTATGCCAATACAACCTGCGTTTGAAAGCATGACTGTCACAGCAGTGCCTGAAAGCCGTTCTGAACTTGGCTGTAGGGTGGACAGGACTCACTGGCAGCCCTCGAGTTGGCTGCATACAGTATAAAGTCTACCTTCTCAGCATGCTTGACTTCATCCGGATTCTGCTCTGCATCCTCCTCTACTTCTTCATACTGTCCATTATTGAGAACCCACGCAGCTGTTCTTTCCACTGGTGACATTGTGGCAGAGTCCACAGGTGACTGAACCTGGAGCAGAGATACCTGTAAGCATTTTTCAGAGAAACTACATACAAATCAGCTCTAAAATCCAGTTTATTTGGAGGAGAAAAATGACCATGAATCTGTCAGTCTCAAAGGATCCCCAAAACCTCTCTTGCAGAGATACTTCATCCTCCCTTGACTTTGGACTCACAGCACTTACTTGAGTCCCTCTAAAACCAATATATTTGAGAAACTTTTTCTTCCTTGCTAAGTGAGCTTCTCTCTGGAAAACTTCTTGTTTCCAAATCCTGTTCACATCCACCTTTCCCCTTTGCCGGATTTTCAGTAAGGCTTTCTCAACCTGTGATTTCTCTCATAAAGAAAACAGAGCGACGAAGCTTTGCTTGCAGCCTGTTCAGGTAAGACAGATTGGTTTCTCTGGAGTACTGAGGAGCTTAACTTGGCAGCAGCTTTCTCAGCCAGGCTGCAGACAGACTTTACAATGGAGGATGGGGCTGCATGGCTTGGATATGAGAGACCACAGCAGTACTTAAAAGTGGCAAAGAGGTGTAAGATTATCGCTGTAGTACCTAGGTTTAGATGGTCTGTTGTAGCATATACACCCAGACAAGGCTGTGAAAGGAAGCCAGGGCCAGCAGTGGTTACTAGGAGAAATGTAAAACATCAGAGGCTATCCTCTTTAAGGGAATCCGAAAAGGAAGCCAAGGAAAGAAACAAGAAACTCTCTGCCTGGCTGGGGAAAATATGGCTTGCTACAAATTCCAAGCAATTTTCATGGACAAAGACAAGTTTATAAGCACAGGAATTAGCATAATTACCCCTGAAAGAGCAACACTGTCTTAACTTTTTGAGAAATGTGGAAGATCAACTTCACTGCCGCCGCTCCCCCCTCCCCTTCAACTGTAGCTTCTTTTTGTGCTCAAGCAGCTCTTCAGCTCACTGCCTCATTTCAGTATTATAGAATCATAGAATCATAGAATCATTGAGGTTGGAAAAGACCTCTAAGATCACCGAGTCCAACCGTCAACCCAACACCA
>NW_008795025.1:2727781-2731076 GCF_000699145.1 Aptenodytes forsteri | reverse complement strand
CAACTTGAGGCCATTTCCTCTCGTCCTATCACTTGTTACTTCGGAGAAAAGACCAACACCCACCTCGCTACAACCTCCTTTCAGGTAGTTGTAGAGAGCGATGAGGTCTCCCCTCAGCCTCCTCTTCTCCAGGCTAAACAGCCTCAGTTCCCTCAGCCGTACCAAAGTGAAATATACCAAAGTGAAAGGGGGATTTTGAAGTCTCAGTTTCAGCGAGGAGCTCTTTATGGGGGAGTAACAGCTTCTTTACATGAGTCAGGTGAGGGATCATGTCAACCTCCATTTCTGTTTCTCTCGTTCACAAGGGCAGGGCTGGTGAGTGCTGCATACGTCCTACACCAGCTCTGGCCAGAGGATCTGCCTGCAATGGCTCAGCTGTCCTGAGCAGCAATGAAGACTCCAGCACTGGAAGAAGCCTCAGCAAGGATGAGTATAAAGGCAAAGGAAAGGAGTACTAATTAGGCAAAAATCCCTGGATTTAGAGGCCTTTTCGCTAGAAAGAAGTCTTCACAGCAGAAAGGCTAATAGCCCCTTTCAAGTGCAGTGTGACAGCCTGGCAAAGCTCCTTAGTTAGATTTTTTTTGACAGTATTTGCTGTGAGGCAGCCATGGCAAGGGAGACTATGAACTGTGTGTGGCTCTTCCACCCACAGGCTCTTCTCTGAGGTAAATACTTTGGCTCTAGGAATTGCTGGAGGAATTAGGAACAGCTATGGATGAACAGTGTCACCGTTCACTGGAGTTACGGAGGACTAAGATAGCAGAAAGGTGACTATAAACTGCATCACCAGCCTTGTAACAGACTGCTGAACACCAGCAAACCCTGCCAAACAACCTTTCAAGCTGTAGGACAGAATATTTTCAGCAGCCAAACTCAGAAAGCCTACAAAGACCAAGTGGATGGCAAGCACTTCACATGCTAATGGGTTGAGTTATATTCTAATAAAGGGGGAAAAAAGAAAAGCCTGCTAGGAACGTGTATTAAATTCCCCTCTTTGCCTCCCTTCCAGAGGAACACACTGACATTTCTGTTCCCACCTACCTACTAAATGGAAATGGAAAGCAAAAACTGACCTCTCCCAGCAAACAAAGGGCCTAGCTCTATATTCAGAAACAAATGGGACTTGTAGAGAACAGAGTCTAATAATTATAACACCCACAAAGCATGCCTAGAAAGAACATGCCCAACTTCTCTTTTCTCTTTTTCTTTTTAAAATAAGAACAGAATTCCACAACACGATTTGCAATTAAAAGGACACAATGGAATTTGCCTCAAAAAATTTTTGGCCACTCAATTTGGCACACTTCAAGACATTTCTCAAGGGTGTGGGGAAGGAAAGAACAAATTGATTTCTCTGAATAAAGTATGAGCAACTACTCTAATGAATCCAGTGAAAACAATTAGTATGGAAAGCAGAGTGGAAAAATAAGTAGATGCACATCGCCTACAAGAGGGGGGAAGGAAACTGCCCTGAAGCCAGGCATAGTCGCAGGCATCTATGAAGCTGAATGTAAAAAGTAACTGGAGAAGAGGGAAGTCTGAGGTCACTGATGCTAAACGAGCAAAGGTAACTGATTTGCTTGGGGACAGTCGGGTAATCAAGCAATTTAAGATAAGAAGAGCCAGGGGTTTGCAAACAGCTAACTGAATATTTCTTGTAAATACACACAGGGCAGAAGCCACCCATGTAAGGTGTATGCACAAAGACTGGAGAGGCAACACCTGTACTTTCTCCTCCTTATCCTAACACCTTCAAAGTAAAGCCTTCTTTGCCTATTTGTGTAGACACTTCCCGTAACAAGCTCTGAGGAAAGGCACCAGCTCCCCGGGGATTTTGGCTAGGACACTGCACAGAACCATACAGTAAAACTCAGCAGATCATATAATACAGGTTCACACTGGACGCCTGAGAACTGCAAAGGGAGTTTATCCTTCAAATTTATCCTTGTTACTGGCCTAAAAATTTCCTACCACCTCCCCACTGGGCTTAGTTGTATTCAGTATATTTTAACTATCAACCTCTCTACGCCCAAATGTAAAACACACACTCCAAAGGAAGACACAAACATATGCACTTCAAATAACATGCAATTACTTTTTTTGGTATTACTAACTTGGCATAATAGCCTTTTCTTTGTGATTCAGTGTTTCTGATCTCCTTGTACTTTAATGAACTGGAGGTATCAAAGTAGTTTTGAAGCCCTGATTGCTCCTGGGTTCCCAGGCATCATCCAGATTTTCCTCCTTTCAACTGTAACATCCAGGAGTTTGCCAAGAAAGCTACACCAACAGGGATACCAGTAAAACCTTTGGCAGAGCAGGAGCTCACGATGGCAACTAAATTCTGCCAGCTTTACCTTACAAGCCAAAAGCCTGCACAATCATGCCTTCACCAGCGCTTTTGCCAACAGGGCTACATCAGCAAGGATGACCATAACCTCCTGCTCCTTGCGGATGTAGCTTCCCCAGCAACTTGGTGCAGTCTCAACCTCAGGGGCTGCAACTTTCTGGAGTGAAAGTCCTTACTCGTGCCTGTGTGCAGAGCAGCATCCTTTCTAGAAGGTCCTGTGGAAAGCAGGAGCTTAAAACATTTCCTTCAATACTAGGTAGGGTAAGTCAAACATGACCATGTTTACCCTTACAGTGACCACCGAAGAAAACACTTAACTCCAGGAATAGCGCAGGTGTTGCCTTCAAGAGCCTTACCCTGCCCAGCTGATAAGTCTGTATGCACTAATATGACATTTTGAAAAACAACCACCTTCCCTCTGACCTGCAGACCGAGACATTTTCTACCTTCACTGTAGTGCCAGGCATTTAAATACTTGTTTTCTCTTTAACATTAAACTAATTTAGGAAGAGATTTTCATACACAGCAAATCACAACAGGACTTTTTCTTTTCTTTTTTTTTTTTTTAAGGTAAAGGAATGTTGGCTTTTTGACAGGAAAATCCTGATTTACAGTCGCCTATGAATAACTGATAAAGTGCATTAGGAGTTGGTACATATAAGCACTCCTTTCCAGAAAGTGTTTGCATTATTCATAGTTTGGGATGATTAATGAAAAAGCAGTATTTATTTGGGGACCAGCAATAAATTGTTGCATCATGGTGAAATACAGCTTTCTCCACACTTAGGACAACTGTACTTACTTATTATTTTGGCAGCAGTTTATTCTCAGATATTTTAACTTTGTTTATTTCTCTGGTTTTAGGGAGCTATGCTTTTAAATTAGCACCACAGGGCAAATGCATTCTCACATGGCAATCTTAACTACAATTTGGAAAAGCTTTTT
>NW_008795025.1:2684311-2727746 GCF_000699145.1 Aptenodytes forsteri | reverse complement strand
TTAACTACCATTTGGAACAAAGCTTTTTTTTTTTTTATTCAGGGAAATTTTCAAGTTTTGTTTCTTTCAGCAGGCTTTCTGCTACCTTAGTAAATGCAAAACATTTTTTTTTTTTAATTTAGTACAAAAGCATCCAAAAATAATAGGTAAGCTAGGCTTGCCAAGCTTGTAAGGATAACAAGCACGACTATTCCTTACACTCGCTACTGGCCACTTGCTTAAGTGCCAGTACTCTTGATTCAACTCAGTTCAACTCAAATGTCAAAAGGCTTTGAAGGTCAATGCAGCAATCAGCTAAACATCAAAGCAGAAACTGCCTGGAAAAAGTCTTTCCTTACCTGCTGTGTTTGTTGCCTCTGAATTGCCCTCACCTTCGGGACAGGGCTCTCTCTAGAGGATGAGGACTGCTGCCGGGACCGGCTCCCATTCTGAATGGATTCAGTCACCATGGCCCCCGACACTCCCGACATGCTGCCCGTGCTCCGCAAGGAAGCGCTGTGTGGCAAGGACTGCGGTGCTTTGGCCCTGGCGCCCAGCCCAGCCTGGTCCATTTTGCGGATCTGTGCTTGGCTGCTGCTGTTCTGGCGGGGCAGCGCAATGGGGATGTGCTTGTCTGGGACCGTGTGGCGCCGGGAGAAGTCCTCGCTCTGCGTGCTGCGCTTGGTGAAGTCCTCCATGCTGCTGTTGCTGGGTCCGCTAAGTTTGAAGTCTTCGCTGTTGCTTCGGCTCCGGGAACTGGCAGTGCTCAGGTTCTCCAGGCTGGAGTCAACAGAGGCCTTCGGCATCGGTGGGGTTGGGTTGTTGAGATGGTAAACCGGGTTCTGGAACGACAGAGGCTGGAGGCTGCCCTGTTGGTTCAAAGCCGGGTGCAGAGGCCTTCTCACCTGGGGAGCACTCTGGGGTGTGCTCTGAGTTTCCCACAGCTGTTTGATGTTTGCCACCTGTGTGATAGAGAGCTGGCTGCCAGCCAAGCGCAAAGGCACATCGTGCATAATAGAAGCATGGTCACTGTGAGCCGTGTGAGGATCCTGGAGATCCATGAGAGAGATGCTACGTCCATTGGGCAAGACGCTTTCCCTTTCATCCTTATCTGAGTAAGTCATGCTCTGGGTGGATGCCTGCTGAACCAACAGTAAGGTCTTGCCCCTAAAATATCCATCTACATTTTCCTGGGTTGGAGACTTCAGCTTATGCAAGTCACTGTGGAGTGGAAAGGAATTTGGTTAATTTTTAAGCAGCCAAGAACCTGAGAGATCTGTCCCAGAGAAGTCTTTCTACCTCATTTAACCTCCTCCCCTCATACGAAAGCTTCAAGGAACTAGATTTCCTTTTATGAGCTCTTTGTGTTCAAGTCAGAACACACTCTTCCTTAATTACCACTTTATCTTTGAGAATTACACTTGATTCAAGAAGTGCTTCACCTTTAGTTTTTTCACAGGTGAAGTGCAAACCATTCCCACCAAATCCTTCCCCTTTAGACACTTCTGTCTCCAGCAAGACTTCAGAGCAGTTCAGATCCCATTTAATCCTTCGCCAGCATTATGTATTGTGGGGGGCTGAAGATTCAACAGGAGTTGTGTGAAGGCTCCTGTAGATCTAGATGTAAGCTCAGAATGCAGACACTTCCACGTGACAAAACTGGCCCTCATACCTGACAGCACAGAAACTACTCTGAGACCACAGTATCCAAGCTCTTTGGCAGTCCTGCCATGTCACAGCTTTTTGCTTCAGATTAACAGCTATTACAGTGTGAGAAATGCTGCACTGAACAGAAGAGGGACTATTTTTGCTGTTCCACCAGTGACAAGCTCCACCTACGGCCCAGTTTTTCCATTAGCAGTAAATAAGTGGCCCTGTCACCAGAAGGAAGCATTATGGCTGACTACGCATCCGGTCACTCAGACTGGAAGTAAATTGCAAAACTGGTTTTTAGCAGCTGAAGTCATTGACTCCTAGAGACTTGTTTGAGTCTTGGATAAATCAAAAGCTTCAGGTCTCCAGTGCCACCTTGTGCACCGTCTTACTGGGACTGTGTATTCGCCGTGACAGAGGCCCAAGCTCCCTGCTCTTACAGCTGGCCTGGGCAGACAGTTCAGGTGACGAAGCACTCAACTCTTAACAGGCTTAACAACCCCCTTACCCACATCTTCCCTTGAGCTCTGGCTGTTACATACCCATCAGTGGGGTCCTCAAATATCTTCTGAAGCCCTGAGGAGAGACTGCCACTGACATTTGGACTAGAGCTGTGCTCAGTGAAACGCCTCAGCTGCTGCTGTATCGGTGTAGGGTTGGTCATTGATTTGGTGATATCAGCAAGAATACGAGGAAGAGGTCCCAGTTTTGCCACGGTCGCCTGTAGGAAGGAATTTTCACCCTAATTGGACAACAAGCACCGCGACATCCGCCAGTTTTTTTGATAACGATGCACAGAGTCGGAGGGGTGGAAGTGGAAGGAAGGAGGGTGGGTGGTTGTGTGCGGGTGTGCCAGGACCGTAATGCAGTGTTACGGAGCAGCGTAACCACGGCGACGAGATGGATGGAGGAGACGAAACGGGGTGCAGCAGACATTGAGGAAAGAAAAGGAAATAGAAAAGAAATTAGGATTGACCCCCAAAAATAAAAATCATGCTCAATAAAACAAAACTATTGCCATTCCAATGCAAAACTATCATGCAAAGCAAACTAAATCCAGGGTGGGTGAGGTCAAAGTGAAAACTACAGTATCTACTCATTAAAGGGCATTCAAAGACTACAGATTCAGCTAGTGGGGGAAACTTTCCAGGCAAAGGGTGTCATGTGGTAAAGGAAATGCATGCCAACAGACAAGGGGATGCGGCATTCAGGGGGATCATGAGAGAATTGCAAGGGTTGAGGGAGATGGGGAAAGGGAAGGTTTTCATTTCAAGCGCCTTTTGCTTTTGGCATCCTACACTGATGCCATCTTCTGTAGCACTCTGTTATCAAAAACTAAGGCGTTCTTCCCTACTTAAAAGTGAAAAATAACTGCATGAAAACATCGACGATCCCAACATTATCACATCAGTCTGGGATTAAATGTGTAGCTGCTTGTTCAATTACGTGTTAGCTCAGTGTTGGCCTGGCCTAGGATAAGAGCAGCTGACCTTCCAGCAAGGAAGGCTGCTCGTTCAGGCTCTTTGTCTTTCTCCCCTCTTTGGGTCACTGCTGGTTATATTATCTACAGGGCATCTTCAGCCTCTTGGGACTGCAGGAAGAAGGTGAAAGTGCTGGAGGTTTATAATAAAGTAAAACTCTGCTACAAAGATAACGTTCTTTTCAAAAACATATCCTTATTTTTCCTGTAAGCAGGTATTCAGTCAGTCAGTTTGGCTCCAGAGAAAGTTCTCTTTACAGACACTTTTGTACAGCACTTCTTCCGTGTCTATTAAAGTCTCTGAGGTGACTTCTCTCATTGTTTCCCAGTCATTACCTACAGTAAAGCAGTACTGCAATGTAACTTTACCCCTTAATTCTCTTTTTAGCAAACCACTATACCAGCTCCCAAGGGCCTGTTAGGATAGATCTATGCATCTAACCTACAGAAAGGGCAAAGCAGATCTGCTTTGACTGTTTACCCAGGTCTGACTCCTCCCTTTCCTTGCTGCCCAAGACATTTACGACCATTGCATTCAGAGAGCAGCTCACAGTAACTAACACCAAGTCCAAAGATCCATATGCAGTTCTAAAGACTGGAGCTGGGTTTCTCTTGATCTAATGCCTGACCAGCTGAAGGGAGATGGCAGTGTTCCCTGCACTGGTGGGTTTACCCCGATTTGTAGAAATGGAGGATCTGGTCTTTTGAGTGCTCACTTTGCCCGTTTTCCTGAGGCTGCTGAACCATCTTTATAGCTGACTTTGCTGCCTGCGACATTTTGAAGGTACACTGTGTGCATGTATGAGGGAAACGGAAAAACAAGATCATAAATTCTTATTAAACTAAGATTAATATATATTGCCTTTTTGAGTCAAGGACATTTCAATTTACTCTGATGCAACAAGCTCAGTTTTTTGTTTTCTGTTTTAAATAACGTATCGTGAGAAAATAGATACCCAACAAATAACTATTTTGGCAAACCTTAATGCAATAAAAATGTTAAGAGTGCATTGCAATTCACCTCACCTCTCCAGTTTCAAAAGAAAGAATAACATAAATGGAATATGGACAAAATAATGCACCTCTAAAAGTTGAAATATGGAACAGTTCCAAGCACTTGCAAAAAAAATAATGACTCACAGCTCAGCTTTTCTGGATCTTATCAACTACCTTTGCTATCAAGGTTTTAATGATTTTGGATCCCGCAAAGCCACATAGCTAAGGAAGAGCAAACTACTGCCTTTTCTCCTTCTATAGCTAAATGGAAGCAATGCTTATTGTTGGCGATGTCTACTGAGATCAGCAGAACAGAATCTGGACAACGCATATGACCCCAGCACAATACACAGCAGAAAGCATCTTGCTTTTGTTACAGGATAAAACTGAGAGTGGATCCAGGTTTTTACATGGCATCCTCTTGTATACTAAAAACTAATCCAAAGACTACAGAAATGAGAACAGCTCAGCAGGCTTTGGATCAGGTCTTTAATGAGAACAGTTCTGCCTGGCCAACACATTACTCGATCAGAGCTGGGCAGGGTAGGGCCTGGTGTGCAGCAAAGTACCTCCATTAGCATCAAAAAAGGCACTGCAACATTTTCGTTTTCTGTCCAAACACCCTCCCTTTTTTCCAGCTCACTTATGAGAAAGGACTGGCTGCTCAGGGAATTCCAGGTCTACTTTTAAGCGCTGCCCTCTCCACCATTTAACACCCGTCCTTACTTAAGGCTCTGCAAAGTGTTTGCACTACTGCTGAAGACCAACCGCTTCACATGCCCTGCTTTAGGCCCTGATCTGAAATCACGGAAAGAACAATTGTGAAATACCACTATCAAGTATTCCTCTCAAAAGCTGTTGAATAAGTTCTCCCCAAAGCAGGCTTCAGCTGCTCCCTTGATGTTTCCTAGTGTTTACTGTTGCTATGATACAATCGCCAGATTCACCCTCCCGGGCCTCCGGCCTGCTTTACCTTATCAAGTTGGGACACAACCTCCCACAAGAGGGAATGCAAAACTGAGAGCTCTCTGCCCAGGTCGATGTAGCCCTCAAATCCAGGCATGTTTGAGATGGTATCTGGATTAGAGATCTCCAGGAGAAAACGCTTCATTCCTCCCCACTCATGTTCCAAAAAGTCATTCATGAAGGCCATATACTCTTCCTTATTACCAAACCTGCACGAAAGGGGAGGGGGAGGAAACCCAGTCAACAACCTCCAAACAAAATACAGAGTACATGTGCTTACAGACAATTACTTAAATGCTTAACTTTAAACCTGCCTTTCTGAAGATTTGGTCTGGGAGGAAAAAAAAAAAAAAGGACAATTTAAGAGATTCACTGCTTTCTTGGACTTACTTAAATACTAGTAATTCACTGTTCATATTATGATCAAGGGCTCAACAGACCTCTCCCCCCTCCCTCCCACAGACACCCTTTCTCTTCTCCCCTTCTCTGCATCCCCTCCCCTGTAAGAGACATGTCGCGCCCTTTGTATCATTCAGCTCGGAATTCTGGAGGAAGAAAGGAGGAAAATCATGATCCTTGGTGGGAACGGGCTTTTTTTTTTTTTTTTTAAATAGCATACACACTGACATGCTAATGCATGGCTCTTCTTGGTTTTATACTATATCCCCTCTGCTAAATTCAACACAACCCAAATCTGCATGTGAAAAGGAGAATTTATCTAGCTCAGTGCTGAGGTGTCTCAAGGGGAACAGTGTTCACATATAAGTGAGAAGTTTCCTCCTTTTCTAAAGCTGACTTCAATTTGACAAAGAATTAGCTACCTGCAAACATGACTACCAAGCAGGGCTCTCCTTGCTCCATAGTAACCTGCAGTGACTTGCACCCCTACAGGCACAGATTTCAGTTTTATTGTCACCACCTACTTCGCAAAATTGGCGAGATTCTGAATGACTTTAGCAATAAGTGTGAGTGTGCGAGATGTCCGGTCATCAGGATACTCCTGCATGAGGCTAAAGAGGCTGGGGGACATGATAGCGGGGCACAGGAAGCGGAGGAAGAGGGAGGCACTGATCAGGCGTTCACTGATGTCCTGCTTGCCCCTGCTCAGGCACTGCTGCTTCCAAGATGCAAATACCTCCTTCAGCTCACGAGGGAACACGCTGAAAAACAACAAACCAAGAAATAAAATTGCATGGGCAATGAGATGCAACAAGTTGAACTGGTGACCAATCACCTGAAATAATTATCTGTGAGAAATCATCATCGGCTCTTTTTTTTTTTTCCTTTTTTCTCTCTAGGCTAGGAAATGTCATTAGGCATCTATTCTTAGATCCCCATTCAATCTGGTGATACTGAAGTAGTCTTTAAAGCATCCCTTGTTCATATATGTTAAGTGAAGCCATTTTCAGACACACTGATTTGCAAGCTAAGAACTACTTATCCATCACTACCGTGGAGCAAACAGGGTGTTAGAATATTAAAAACAAACTGAACCAAACTGAACTCATCTCCATAACTGAATTTTTTTCTTTTTGCTTGTTAAGATCTCTCAGTATTTTGCATGTGCTTCGTCCTGAAGCAGAAAGGCCATTCTTCTTTCACTACTACTCAGAAACAGAGATTAACAGAAATCTCTCTGCCAGCATTTCCTCCCTGTGATTTCCTGTTCAGTTCTACAGATCTAAAGGGTCTGAAAGTTTTCTATACACATCAAAACTTTCAGCTTTTTATTCCAAGTTCAAGCTAAGCTGTTATCTTCTCACTTTATTCCCTCCTTATTCAGTCACAGCTCAGTATGTGTTCCCTTGGCAGGGTATTTCAGCAGAAGCTCCTGTCAGGTATGGTGTGTGGGACTGGAACCCCTCAATTTGGGCACAAGTTCCACCTGCAATATGGTGTCACACGTAGGAAGATAGGGAGGAAAGGAAACGAAGGCAGTCTCAGAAGATAGATGGGTCTATGCTATTTCCCTGTACAACTGCTGTTTTCTCATCTTCAGAGGAGGAACGGGCACCCTGTAAGCAAATGACCTAATGGGGGAGAAGGGGAGGGGAGATGCCTCACCAGTAAGAATTGATAATCTTGCAGAAGGCCAGCTCACAACACATTTTCAGGTTGCTCTGATGATCTGTTAATTCACTGGATGAACATTTGCTGGGATCCACTTCACAGTTTTCATCTGACTCATACAAAGCCTTGATAAACTCCCCTGGACAAAGGGAAGAGGATGACAAACCAGGGTAGTTACATGAAAAGCCTCCTTGACGCACCTTTTAATCCTGCTTATGCCTTTCCTCGGCAACTGCCTCTTCTGCTCCCTGGGTCTGCAATACAGCCTCCAGACACCAGATGTTGGGGACATGACTCCTCCCGGCTCTTTCAGAACAGAGCACTTGTCGTACCAGATCAGACAGCTGGTGCTCTGATGCTTCAGCCTCCTGTGCCCTCACTGCCCCCCAAATATAGGTGCAATAACAGGATGGCTTTGCTTATAAACCCTGCAGACACTTCACTTATAGTCTAAAGAATAGGATTTGACTTTGTATTCAAATTGTATTATCAACTATAAAATTATCCACAGTCTTAGAAATGAAGCTGTGCTATTTGTCTTCATAATTTCCCCAGGAAATGCACATGACAATGCTATTTATTTTTATTATTTCTAAATGTAGCATTTTTTTAAATTCTAAAAAGTGTCACCTTGCTCTTGAATAAGAGTAATACCAGAGTGCTAGCTAGAGACTGCTAATTTTATCAATCTCTTTTATCAGCACCTTATGACATTTTTATAGCCTGCATCTTTCAAAATCCTTTGCATTTGTGTCACCCTTCCCTTACGGCATTGCAACAGAAACTGGACACATACAAAACCAGATGAAGTTTCCTTTGTTTGACATATTGGAATGAACTACTTACTAATTTTCCTCCTATATATGCTAGTACACCAAGTGATTTTTCAACTGTTGTTGTTCACTAGGAAAACCTCTTTATTCATTCATTTAATGATTCAATGTCTTTTAAGTTCATCTCCTCAGATGATCTTGCTGGCTCTGAGCTAACACCACAAGGCTTGTTTGTGCAAAAGGGTTTTGGTTTTTTGTCTTTGTTTTCATAAAAACCCTTAAATACCTCCCAACCCCCCTCCCCGAATCTCAAGTCAGCAGTGTTCTTGCAAGCAAAGCAGGCAGCACATTTTCTTAAGCTTTTTTTTTTTTGTTGGGGTCCAAAATCTTTCTGCTGCGGGCATCTAGATCACTTATTTGCAAAACTCTCAGCATCAGTTTTGCTGAGCCAATTCTGTTTTAACTGTTGTTTACCGGATAATATTTTTTTTTTCCTTAAACACATTTGAAACTTATTCTTTCTGGTCCACAAGACCCTGCCTTAATCATATATTAAGATGCTCTTACAGATGTATTAAATAGCTAACACCAAGTGTGATGTTGTTAATCCTTTCAAAGAACATGGCATTTCAGCAAAATGACATTTAAAACTTGACAAAGAATTAGATGGGTATATTGTCATGAGCAACCTTGCCCTGAGCTACAGACAAGCTGGATGACCTTAGGGGGAATTTTCCATCTCTCATGTCTATGATTTACAATCTTATCACTCAGCACCAATGCTCTAAATGATGTATTAGAAGTCAATAATTTTTACAATATTTTTATGTAATTACTGTACATTAAGGGACTTGCAGTCAAACGTAATATACTGGTCCCACAGCTGATTGTTCAGTCTGCTGAAAAGCATAGCACAAAGTAATACGCTGCTCATTTCTCCATACCAGGCGAGAGCCTAGGACTGTGACTTACGCTCAGTGGTTCCACCCATGAGAATAAGGCTACCAGAACAGGCTCATTAAACTTAAGAAATGGC
Source organism: Aptenodytes forsteri (assembly GCF_000699145.1). Taxonomy (NCBI): domain Eukaryota; kingdom Metazoa; phylum Chordata; class Aves; order Sphenisciformes; family Spheniscidae; genus Aptenodytes; species Aptenodytes forsteri. The sequence goes on along the minus strand of NW_008795025.1, from coordinate 2,718,793 downwards.
CAAAATGCATATAACCACAGACCTGACTATACTGACCTTTGGAGCACTAATTTATCCAACTATCTCCTTGATGACTTGCCAGCGTCTGGGATTGCTAAGGACAAACGAGACTGCTGGGAAAGCAAGCTGCTTTTTTTTTTTTGTGTGAAAGGATGTGGTGTGGGACTTGGCTTTGGCCTGATCTTGTTTCTCTTGTATCAATTTCCAAAGCTTTCTTCATCCAAGAAACAACAGGGGAATGGGTGGCTCATTGTGCAATCTTGGGTAAGAAAGATTGTGTGGAGTTGGTAAAAGCTAACTGTAGCGAGGCTGTGAGTTTCTTTGGAAGAGAACACACACATTTTGGTCCTCTTTATTGCAATATTAGTTGTGTGGACAGTAACTCCCAAGGCAGTCGCTTATGACTAGAGCAGAACCTTTTTGTGGAGAGGGGACAATAATACAGTTATCAGAATCCACCCTGGCATGTAACCATGGACATTAAGACCCCACCAGGGGAACGGAGTAGGACATCACAGGTTGGCCAGGCAGTTTTAATGAGGCAGTGAATAAAGAGCACTTTGGATAAATACAGGCAGGAGGCTCCCTAGACAGTCTGCATCTTGATCTCCTGCCCTGTGCTGCTCAGTAGACCTGCAGCCCCACTCCCTCCGGCCCTGTTTCTCTAAGGGGCAAGGTACCAGTTTAAAAGGTTAACACAAATGTTTATTAACTAATTGCTCCGTGGCAAAGGTAAGGGCTTAGCAAGTCCAAGGGTCACTCTGGAACCTGCCAGCATTACCAATAGTTGCAGCTGAAGCATCTGGAAATGAGTTTTCTTGTACTATCTGCATTCAATCCAAGCGCTAGGGTGGGCATCTCACACTTAACACTCGTTAACACCATAGCTAACATTTGCTGTTAACTACAACGGCAAGTGAAAGAGACTGACTGGAGAGCCCCAGCAATATGCACTTGTGGATGAGAACTTGGGTTGTCAACCAGATACCCCTGGGTATATCTAATTCCCTAGGTGGTGGCACTTTGGCCTAAAGCGACTGCAGGAGCTTCTTTAATGTAAAAGGAGATTAGTGAAATATATGCTTCACATTCATAAGCCTTTCCGAAATCTCCACCTAATTGTATCGCACATGATACCACATTCACTCCTGACACCACAACACAAGGTATTGGTCTCAATTTCCTCTGTTAAACTTTGTGTCAAAATCCCTGTTTGTATATCAGATAGAACAATCACCGTTGCCCACAAATCAATTGCAGTATTATACCTCTTCATCCTAACTGGAGACACAAAAGAAGGTTACCCAGAAAAACATAATGCAGTGATACGAACTTCAAGAGGGACTCAGCTGTATCAAATCAGGTTTGCCTTTCCTTGGGTGCTGCTACTGCAGGCACCAAAAAACATCTTCCTCTGTGTGGAGGAAGGGCATCAAGAGTAAGACAGCATGTATTTTGCTACCTGGATACCAGACACCTGGGCTTAGTGCTGAGGCAGTTCCTTCCCATCCCACACTCCTAGGCGCACAAGGCTTCAGTCATGTTGCAGACAGTTCAGGGTTAGCCCTTGCAACGCAAACAGGTGACAGGCACTTTCTTACCTAGTGCATCGTGAAGATACTTCTGCCCTACCAACTTTAGGTATTCCTCAATAGCTTTGGTAGCAAGTGTGTTCTCCCTGAAGATCAAGACATCATGCTCCCCACAACGATCTACCTCAGACATCACCAAATCTGTCAAGAAGTCCTGAAGAAAAAGGTCAAATGGCAAGAGGTTATTTTAACCAGACTCAGTCATGCCAGGCTAACTGCAGAAGCCAAGAAGGAAGGATAAACAGAGGAGCCAGAGGATTACTGAAACAATTGCCCAGCTTGGGACAAGGGGTGCAGATGCTACACGTAGTATGGGCCAAGGAAATAGCTAGGACTCCTCTTGGGTTTATTGTATTCATAAATGTTATAGATCACAAATTATAAAGGGAGAAGCAAAAGTCTCTAAAAGAAAACCTTTACAGCCAAGCTTGTGTTTCAGTTTAGAACCTGAACAGAAACCCTCACCAGTTTATCAGTGGGTTTGTCTGTTGAAAGAAACAGTGGTATTACATTTATCTTTTAATACTGAATATTACATAAAAACTTGGATTTAAAAATCCAGGATGGAAGTTAGGCACAAGTTCTTACAGCTTGGTTAAATTTAAATAAGAAGAATGGCTTATATCAATTAAATTCACAAACCAAAAGTGGTTCAGGATTTGGGCAAAAAGTTAACATACTTGCTGTGGATCTATACGGCTTAACTTGAACTGTATTCAAATGCCGAGGCATGAACTATCAGCAAGTCTTGATACAGTGAATAACCTCTTGATACAGGGTCTAATTCTACAGTAATACTTATTTCCTGAAGTGATAACTTTATGTGAGTCAAGGACACTCAACATCTCACAAGAAATACTCAGTATTTTGCAAGATCCAATTTAAGCCACTGTAAAGTTCTCCGGGAGAGGAAGCTTTTTTTTAACTGCCCCCCCCCAACAAACCACCACCCTGAATTAGGGCTGAGTGATAACTGTGACTCGCTGGTTCTGTTGCAAACAGCAACATCCTCCAAACAGTTCAAAGAGTGCTGTAGTAAGGTTTCATAACCCCATTAACTACAGAAGCCAGAATGCACTGCTACCATATGAGTATTAAATGTGCAGAACAAATTATATATGATATTTATCTATAAATATATCTATTTTTTATAGATAAAAATGCACTTAGTACTCTTGGCTTTCAATCCATTATCGCTGCTTCTTTTTAGCAAAACCTGAGAGAATTATTTTCACCTGGCACAGCCTGGGAACATCCACCTGCATCACAACCAACACAGTGTGACCCGGAAACGTACCCTCTTTGCAGCTTTAGGTTATGGCAGCCTAAGCTGCTCAGTGCTTCCAGTAAACAGAGGTTCAAACGTTCAGGCACTAGGAAGGCAAAGTCGTAGCACTAATTTATCTACCTGTTGCAGCTAGCACTGCAGGAATCCAGAGCCTGCTTTCCAGCAGGATTTCAACACAACCCTACAGGAGCTATCCCAGCTACCAGCTTCTGCTGATCACACAAACAACTTGGTGAGGAACGAGTTTCTATCACGTACTGTCACAGAGCACCAGCCTTTCAGACATGTATATCAAGGGGAGAACATTAGAGTGGCATATGATTATGCAGACATAAAAGGATCTTTTCAGAGCAGTTAAATTAGGCTGTCCCTTGGATGTTGCTTATGGCCATCCTTCCACATCTCCAACCCTCTAACTTGTGTTTGGTCGTGGTTAACTTGCTCTAGCTGGCAGTACTTGAAGAAGCTGGCTACAGCTTGGTACTACTGACTTGGCAGGCAGCATCCAGACAAATCAATGCTTGTTAATGCTTCTCAGAATTTCCCGAGACCTACAGGTTATTCTCCCACAATCTATTTGAAGAAACCGAGGCTCAGTCCAATTCCTGCCTCACAGAGAACCATCAGTGTGCACCCAGAAGTCCTAATAACATCCCTGGGGCAGGTGGGATCACCATTAACCGATTACAGATTCTCCAAATGGCTGTTCAAACGCTGACCAAATCAATGTTAGCGCTGATTAGCTGAGTTAGCGCTTAATCAACAATGGCACTCTGCTGCTCATTGTACCAGAGACTTATTTATAGAAGTAATTCTCCAGTTTACTAATCTCTCACTTACTTATTTCTTATCCTGTCTCATGATTTTAGAAATACAGAAAAGGTTCCTGACACTCAAGTGCAGGCCGTAACTTTTCAGAATAACATGAAGTTACATAGTACTCCCGCTTATACTTTGTACACAGCATCTCTAATTTTTGTATCAACTCTTAATCATTGTTGGTATCGTGCCTATCTACATGCCTTCCTGGTAGATGCAATTGCCCAAGTCTTTTCAAATACTTTAGAGACCCTTTTCTCAGTCTTACCCTGTCAGGCAACTTCTGCTGTTGCTCATGGTCATGCCAGCCCAGGCTTCCTACTTTCTAGCTGAAAAGATATCACCTATGAGCAGCAAGAGGGAGTCGTTTTGACAGGAGCTGCCTGTTCTTACCTTAGCTCTCCCAGTGCTCTGAAGAATGTGCACCAAAGCGCAAGCCATTTCTTCCTTATTTCTTACGCTGATCACAGGTTCCAGCACAGAGCACAGCATAGTGTAGTTGCTGGTAACAAATTCTGCAAATTCTTTGTATTGCTCCATGGGCAAGATGGTGATGGTCTGATAACGTGACTTTATCCGAATGGAAGGTCCCCCTGATTTCCCTTTGTTGGGTGTAGGTGTGCTGACTGGGTACCATTTCTCCACAAACTGGCGACCAGTTACACTGGCCATGGGAATGTTGACCAGGCCTACATAATTGTTCTTGTCCTTTTTCTTCTTCTTCTCCACATCCTTGTAGATGTGAACTGTGATGCTGTGAAGAGGTGGGAGACCATAGAACTCAAAGTGCTCTCCCCAGAAAATGTTGTCCGCTTTTGTTTTGCTGGTGGTGCGGGCAAAGAGAGTGTCATCAAGGCACAGCTCACAGAAGTATTTCTTCTTGGGGGCCAGGTCCTTTGCCTCAATGATCCAGAGACGGAGCACGTTTTCAGCTCGACGGCAGTTGTCCTGTGGAGAAGAAAGAGCTCAGCTTTGATTCAGAATCCCTAAAAATTGAACATTTTGTCTTCTAAAGCAACAGCAAAGGGCTGCCTTTTGTGTTCAAGGCAGGGACAGAGTCAGAATTCAGAATCAGATTCTCTGATCTTCAGAATCAGAATCTCTAGAAAACTGGACATTTTCTAAAATAGAGGCAAAGGGCTGTCTTTTGTATGTTAAAGGTGGGGACTAGAACATTTTTCTTCTCAAAAAGCTGTATTTGAAATGGTTTAGAAAACACACACTCTGCACAGGAGCCCCTCAAAAGCCGCTGGACTGGCATGGCACACTTGCATTGTTTACTCTTGTGAATAATTCCAAGAGCACTGTTATACCTCAAAGGTGGTACGCCTACTATGCAGGTGACTCATCAGATATTTCCAGCTGATCACTAACTTGACCCCCCTTCTCACTTCGGCTCAAACTCCTTTTGAGTTGGTTTCTTTTTTTCCCCAAACTATGCCCCCACAGTAAAACATGAAACCTATGAAAGCCATGTCCCATCCTTCTGGGGTGCATGGTATCAGAAATCCAGTCTGAAAGCAGGCACTGGGGCAGGGATCAGGAAGCATGCCGACACGTGTTTGTTTATTAAAGGTTTGACCTACTGCACTCACTAGAATAGTACACAGCAGCTTTTGATACACTGATGAGCGGACTTCTCCCCAGACTAAATTAATTGCGCATGCATCTGTGGGAAGCCCTGGTACACTGGACTAAAATCCAATCATACCACCTCCATTCCCCTGGTAATCTTATTTCTGCAGTTTCTATTACCTTATTCGGCTGCACTGTTCTGCGTAGATTTTCCATCCACTTGTCCCTCTCTGCTGCAGAGGAACAGCTGAAGCATTTACTGCCACTGGAGTAGGTTACCTGGAACACATAAATGACAGGCTGAGTTCAGGCAAGCCTAGGAGACATGTAAGAGGCTGCAAAAAGCAAGGAAGAAGATAAGCAATGCTTGAGCAACAAAGTAAATACGAAAAAGGCAGGAAAACAATATGGGAGCCTAGAAGGCAGAGAGGTTAAAAGGCCCACAAAATGTAGAGAGAAAAAAAAAGTCGGTTCAAATGAATATAAAACTAAAGAAACATATGAGGAGCACCAGAGGCTCCTCTTAAAGGCTTTTAAACAAGGCTTTAATTAACCAGTTAATTTATTTTTTTTTAAACACTTGTTAATTGATCCATAGCTATTAAATGCTTGCAGATTTCCCCGTTAAGTCCCAGAGCAGATGATTTGGATACTAACAGCATAGAGACAGACAGAACTAACAATGAATTAATAGAAGGCAAAACACACTGCAAACGATGTCTTCAGTAAACACAAAATATTTCCAAGGGTCCATATATACAGCAACAGTCTAAAACAAACCAGAGGAGTTATGCTCTGATGCGGCCCCGACACTCAATGCCATACACAATTCTGCTTTCACGCAGGAGGGAACCACCTTGGTTTCTTTCACTTTTACGTGGCTTGACAAGCTTCATTTACTCTTTCCATTCATTTGTGTGCACAATTAAAAAGCAATTTGAGGCAACAGACTCAGACCTAAGCTGTTACTCAACTCCCCAAACCTAAGAAAGCTGGAAAGTGCTTCCAACCAGAAGAATGAGACTGAAGCAAACAGGAACAGTTCCTGGATACATCCCAAGGGAGAAGGGCCTGATATGCTGGTTTTCTGCCAGAGCAGTTTTCCAGGTTGTAAACAGATCTTTGTTCCAGAAGTTCAGACACATCTGACTAATCCTGCTGAAGACAGACTGCCACCCGCCCCTGCTACAACAGATTACGATGGCCTTAAGATGCATCCAAATAGCACACACAAATACACTGTTAGTCCTGCAAGGTAGGACCGTGCTCACACAAACAGCCTGTGTCTGAAGCAAAGCTAGGAGCCACGTGGTGCTGTGCTGCAGCCTGTGCTGCAACAGCAAGAGGCTCTTTGCATCCTGCTCCATGGTGCAACGGACACGTCTGCAATTACTGAAGCTTCTCCTTTAGCGATTGGCAAATGGGCTGAGCTAATGGAAGGGGGCTCTGACTGGAAATCACATTTCTCAGTTATGGTATATTTTCTAAATTTAATTTTAGGTGAATTTGGAGAGGATGACTACACAGCTTATGAACAACAGTATGTTTCAACCATACATTTGCATGCAAACTACAAATGCTTAGATATTTATCAAATTAAAGAGTTTTTTCAGTTAGAAGACGCAGTAATTGAAAAAGATTTCTCTCCATTGAGTGATTGATGCCATTAGCCTCAAGGACTTTAAAATTGCATGCTGGTTAGACAGCCCCCACCCAAACCTCAGGATAGCAGCGGCTGCTGATCTGTTCTCCAATTACAAAGTCGCAGAACAGCGTACTGCAAGGGTTCAGACTGACTGACAGCATATAATCGGCTGCGTGTTTGGAGAGCGTTCTTTACCTCAAAGCAGAAGTCTTGTCCAAGGATACTGCTGTGAAGTGGTTTGACAAAGACTTTTTCTTCTGACCCAAGATCCAGGGCCTCCACGGCGCTGCCTGGGCTCAGTAAAGACTCATGGGAACGGGACTCTTTCAGCTTTGGCAATCCACGTGACCTGTAGGAGAAGAAGGGGGAAAGGAAACATTATTTTTCGCACAATTACCAAAAGAGTTGGCAAGATCCCAGAGGAAGCTGCAACTTGTTGGTGTTTATTCAGGACAACTTCTACAATTAGTCTGTAAACCTTATGAAAATAACATGAGGCCAATAATCCCAGACTCCGAAGGAAATACCCACCTACACAAGCCCAGGAAGTCCATTCCCACTGACCTAGAAATTGTAGGTGCTGAGCCATCAGTGAAAGAACAACAGCAAAACAAAAAGTTCAGAACTTAACTGCTGAAATTTAAAGAAACCTCATAGATAGGTTTGGATATATTACTGAAAATATTTTCTACTATCTAGATTACTAGATAAATGTTGTATATTAACAGCAAAAAGCACACCAATACCTAAAAATCTAAACCAATGCAGAATGATAGCTACTCTCATTGGAGCATACGATCCCCCCGCAACGCACTTGATTTTTCTTAATATACAAAGCCTTTACACTAAAGTCAAATATGCAAATTATTTCCCAATCCACAATGCTCAAATCGGTTACCTACATTTAAATTTTGCATTTTCTCCTTCAGCTCCTTCTTCCAGTTTTAACAGCTCCCAATTTTTTTTGATACCTCCATTCGCTTCTAACTTCCCCTCACTAACACACACTGCTTCTCTTTTTCAGTTGACTGGCCTGTAAATCTGAGCTCTACCAGAGCTGGCATCTCCCAAATTCACAGTACCTTTTTATCAAGGCAGTCTTCTCTTTGCCCCTACCAGTTCTTGAATACTTCTCAAAGACATATCCCTCCTTCCACTATGCTGTAGCTTTTTGCAACCAACAGCAACATCATAAAAAGTGCTCTAACACTTTCTGTATTCTTCCAATTCGATTTAATGCAACATTCACGCATAGTAGGGAGCTCTGCTGTCAAACAGCACTGTAAAACGTGTAAAAATTTACAGGTGACAGCAGCTTCACCTGTGCTCCTTCTAACTCCAAACTGACACCTGGATTACAAGCTTCTGCAATGAAGTCATATGATACTTCAGGCACAACTAGTATTTCTACTTCAAAAGACAAACATGATGTGCACACACATCTTATTTCTCCTCTAGCTGGAACTCAGTCAAAGCCTTCACAGATGACCAACAAGGAGGAAGAGCACCAAGTCCCAGCTTAGTAGAAAAGGAGCCGTTTACCTGGCAGGTCTAGATTTTGTTAAGATATTGAAGTCGTGCTGGTCCCTATGCCTGTTCAGTGACTGTGAAAGTGTGTCCATAAATATGGCTTCACATCCACCAAGTGTGACTGAGCACAAAGAACAGATGTTAAAGTAGAAAGGCATCAGTTGTCTATACATTACGCAGAGAAAAGCAATGCTCTGAAATGATGCTTTCTCACCTGTGTTTGTCCTCACAGTATTTCCTCTTATTCAATTCCCAGTATCAAGGCTCAGTATCAAATGGAAAATGTTTAAAAAATGTATTTATGGAAGACTGAAAAGCACATCTACCTCTAACAGCTTCCTTAATCTTGAAAAATAAGTAGTTTTTATATACTTCCCTCGCATATCTTATATAAAAAAATCCTCATATTTTGTAACCTTGGCAAAATCAAATTCCTCCTACCCTTGAGCAATCCTGCGGGGAAACAGAAGGAAAAAAACCATTTGGAAAAGGCGTCTTCAGTACTTCTAAGGCTGCTTAACAAAAACTTGGGTATCACGAAGGATGCATGTAAAGCAACAAGCAGAGTTCATCTGACTGCTGTTTTGTACAAAATGAAATGCTGAAGGTATTCTAGTAGATTCATGTACGATAAGATTTATTAAACAGTAAGGGAGAACTTTGTTCCCATTCAATATATTGAAAGACCTAAGTGCAGGCAGCAAAAACCTTTCATCAGAGGAATATTACAAAGACACTGATTTCAAATGCAAAACAGCAGCACTGGAACAAACGCGTTGGCTGCACTGTGCATGCTTTGTTATAACAGGTTACAGCAGCAGCTGTACCAACACAAACCTAAAACCTCAGTCATGTATAATTGAACACTTGCTGCAAGTTAAGGTAGGGCAAGTCTAAAATAAACACACCACAATATACCACTTTAGTATCATCTCTGCAAAATCCTCTCTAATTTCTCCTCTCAAGAAAGCACTGCTGAGGTCACTTGGCTTCTGTCCCTATCCCAAACTCTCAGAAATTCCAGTCCTAACAAAGTACTTAGGTGCATGATGCAGGGGAGCTGGCTGAGAGCCTGCAGCCAACTCCCGCCTTAGCTCCTTGTCAGAGAAAGAAAGCATGGAGTGGTCACAAAGAGGGGAAAGAGGAGGGAGAGAAAAATAATTACCAAATAAAGGCAAAAGAAAAAGAGATTTTAGAAATCCCAGTTAAGCGGAGGCTGCACTTGGAGTAAGACAAATCAAGCACACCTACATGAAACAATTGTACAGCCACTTAGCAGTGCATCCCCAAATCATAGTGGTGCCACATGTCACAGCCCTTCCTTTCAAACTTCGTTCTCTGGGCTACATCTCAGACAATAAATCCTGCTGGGAGAGGAAAAAAGGCACAAAAATCCACAAGGAGTTCTTCCTCAAGCCTTAGGTTACAAATTTCAGACGAGCATCATGCCAGGCAGATATGCTGGGGCAAGAAGAAAAGTCACAGCCGCACCAGTAGAGAAATCTCTCTCCTCATCGGCTGTGCTCCTACCCGGCCCCGCGGGTGACACGAAGAGGCTCCCGTGTGCGTGTTGCCATGGTGCAGCCTCCTGTAAAGAGATTAGGGGGGGCCGGCAGCCGGGAGAGGCAGCAGGCGCAGGGAGGCCACTCTGCAGACCTGGCAAAAGGGGACCTTTCCAGAAAGAAAGAAGTCCCTCCTCTTCCTTTCCTACAACGAGTTTAACGAGACCTGGACAGTTAAAGACAGCAGGAGAGCGCAAGGCATCTTCCAAGAATGCCTCCGAACAGCCTTTGGGGACACAGTGAGGGCAAAGGCAGGTACACACAGCAATTGTACGCCATGCCTCCACATCCCATCTTGCAAGTTAAATCTTTTAGTAGCACCTATTCTGCTTCATTGCTCTTCTAACTAGTTAGCTTTGAACATTGTTTTGTTGCAGATCAGCTAGAGCATGGTTAGTTTTGTTGACTCAGGGTCCTGGGGCAGAGGAACGTCTACCTGTTTGAGCAATCCCTTGAAGTTACCATATTTAAAACAGCTCAATAAACTGATTAAGTGGCTTAGAATCGGCACTTTATCTTCCATAAACACCACAGCAATGTCGTGAAGTTGTTGCTTAGATGCAACCACACACATTTACAAACACAAGGACATGCATTTGTAAGCACCATGGTATATATTTCATCTATTGATAGATCTGCAAAGCAAATCATTGACTTGTGCCTAAATCAGCAGCATCCCAATCAATATAGGCAATAATTATACAGAAATAATAGTTCTCTGCTGCTTTAAAGCCTGATCTGATATTCTGAAGCTATAAGTAACAATGAAAGAAAATTGCTTGCTGGCTTCCCTTTTGCATAGATGCCACTAACTTACTTCCCAATGTCCACCACAGGGGCTGGATTAACAGGGTCTTTCCTGTATTAGGTAGGAAGCTACTGGTAAAATGAGTATTGCTTAGAGTCTCTGTTAAGAGAGAGGTAATCCCAGAGAAGCAGATTACTGTAAACAGGAAGATCACACATGCAAAAGGTGGGGGAAGGGTTGTTTGTACAAATCTGTTTCTGTTAAACAGCTCCATTAACAACACAAATCCTGTTTTAAATTACAGTCAACCTCCTATGATCAACTTTTTTTTTCCCTGCTGCTTTTTCTTTCTACTGCTGCACACAACAAAAAGATTGCAAAGGACGACATAGGAGTCCAGAGCAAATAGTTACCAACAGCACCGAACAATTCTTACATAGGTATTCTCCGTAATTTCTTTCCAACGGGAAAAGCAGGTGGAGGAAGAGCACATCAGGGAACATTTTAAACTTCTCACCTCTTTTCACATGCTTTGGAGTACTGGTCTTCAGAGCTGCACAATTTCCTTCTAAATCAGAGCCCAGCCAATGCCCCAAACCACTGACCTGGCAGCAATGTGCGACTGCTACTGAAAAAGATCTCTTCAACAACACCATCTTGCTGGCCCAACCCCAAGCTGACCCTCTCTCCTTGCACACCATAATTCAGTAATTTTCCACTTCAGGAAGATCTCGGTTGTAAGCCGGGAACTAGAAACCTCTGGCTTTCGGTGGCCGCCCATGGCACACAGCAGCCTATTAGTCGACTTCTTTTATATTCTACTGTCTATAAGGCATGTAGAATAAAGGGTTAAAATCCTAATTGCTCTGGTTATGAAGCTCTCCTGCTGATTTTGACCTATTTAAAAGCCAACCTACAAAGCACAAAAGACTTTCAATTACTGAGCTTACCAGGGAGAGCACTATATTGCTTGGAAAACAAGCCTGTGGACATAAATAATCCAAGAGATAAAAAATAAATGTACAGAAATGAACTACCAAGGAACAGAATCCCGTAATCTGTTTCCTTTACCAAACTGGTGTGAAGGCAAAGAATTCTGAAAAGAGTTTTTTGTTCAGCCCAAGCACCCGGCTAAAGCCATGTCTCCACTGGTCTTACGCGAAACTGTATGTCTGCATGCTTCAAATAATTCCAGCACAATACCCGTGTGTTTAGAGACACTCCCCGAGATCAGAAAGTTGAATTCAATACTTAGCCACTCACAAAGTCACAGGAGAGACCTTGGACTGTAATGCAGTGAACTTTCTGCTCAGCGCTGCTATTCAAAATCCCAGCCCTGCTGAACTGGACCCTAACGTCGGCAACATCATCTGCAATACAGGTGCGCTCTACCAGTGCTGCAGCATCAGGTTTCCCAATGCAAGTGTTCATTTTGTAGGCACCACACCCCGCTTCGTTTTCCAACTGCCAATTAGCAGAACATCCTATGACTTGGTCAACAATTCTACAAGTCTAACCAGTTTCATCATTAATTTTTTTTTTAAATCAGAAACTTAGGGCAACTTATTTAGATGCAAGTTCTACTCAGCTACAATTAAACGCTGGCTTTTTCTGAGCATATTGCTTTAGTCTTCCACTGAGATTCCGGTCTTTTCTTGCAAGGCCCTACCCAAAGCCTTATCGTTTGAATCCTGGATTTGCAAAGCTCTTCCCTGCCTGCCTGCTCTCCCTACAGATCACAGCTTGTCTAACAGACACCTCATATGGCGCAGCCAAACAGGCTGCTGAATTTCACATTGGTAGCGTCCTCCTCACTCTACTGTAACTGTGGTCTCTGCTATTAATGTTTCAAATTCTTTTGCTTTGCTGGACCAGAGGTGCTTAACCGATGCAGTTTCATTTCACTACTAAGCGATTTATAGGTGAATGCTATGTGGAGGAGCCTGGAGTTTGCAGAAAAGCATCAGCCATTAAGAAGTATGTTTTTATACAGGGGTCAAGTGAGCTTGCAGGTGGGACAGAGCAGTCTCACACCAAGGCGAAGGTTTGCAACAATAGGCCTAACATTGAGATCTGTTCAGTTTTCACTGAAAAACAAAACAACTGCATGAGGATTGAAAAAACTGGCTGAAAGAAATACATTCACCAAAACAGGAGTGAGATGTTTCTTCAGAAAGAAACCACTCCTCCCCTTTCCCCATACTCCAGTATGCAGATAGAAACAGATACGCTGAATGAATACAAGCTCTGAGTGAGTCAAGCCTTAACAAAGCATTGTGTAACGCAGATTTTTATCCTTACATCTAAATCCGGATAAAAATCACTCACCTTTTTTTGAAAACCGGCATTAAATTAGAATGAACGAATACGAAAAAACCGGCAAGATTTGCTTCTATTATTTATACGATCTGTGCTATTTTCATACTGCAAAGAAACCAGGAGGGAGGAGCGAGAACTTACCGAAAGTAGAAAAAGCTGTCATTTGGGCAGCGATACCGTTTCACCATGAACCCCAGAGCCATGGCTACCCGCTTCCCTGCAACCTGCCGGAGCCCATTCTGAGCAAGCACACAACAGATCCTGTGCTTGTCTACGACTATCTGATAATGCCATAAAATGACTTTTAGTAAAGCAGGAGGATTCCCACGTGGCAGTAAATCCCAACAGGGCAAAACCCTCCCAGCTGTCCGCAGAGCTTTATTGCGGTCACTGGGACCATATGCAGCCAGTCTCAACCATCTTCGCTCCCTCACCATAAACAAAACCGAGGCGAGAACTGTCAGTCCACTTGGAAACACTCTCAAATTCCTGTCTGCAAACTGAAAATATTAATTTGGTCTCTCCTTTCAAATGTTTTCCTTAAGTCTTTTCTCATGCTTTTTTACATGTTTTATACATTACTGACACTGAGAAAACGTTAGACGCAAATGTGTGGGTTGAAGAGCTCAAAGAATGCAGTGGGAAACAGGCTAGAAAAGCTGTGAAACATGATATGGTAACATGGTGCCAGATAGCCTCATGGTGAGAGCTGTTGATAACCTGGTGAGATGCCATACTGGCCACATGTCTGAAGAGCTTCATTCACATCTGGCATGGGTCACAACCGAGCAGAGTCTAAGCATTCTCACGTTAGTGCCTTGTGAAGACAAACCATGAGTTTTCAAGTAAAACAGACCGCCCAGCAAACAACCTGAATCTGGAGTCACAGAAGTGATACAGACTGAGAGGCTGTGGATTCATACAGGACACCTGGATGCTGACCCACGGTGCTCGTTTCTGGAGGGGCACCGCAGCTCTCTCCTCTTCCCATCCGCTAACCCAGTCACACTGAAATGAAGTTTAAAAGCCAGAAAAAGTAGGTTGGCCAATTGCTTTCTGCTAAAACAGAAAATCTGATTATGAAAAAATCTGCAACTTATCTCCTTCACTCCTTCCTACAGCATTCCTGAATCCTTTCTATTTTAAATCAACTCTGAACAGACAGCATCCACCCTCTGTCACCATCTGGAATGGCATGCAGTGTTATAGTATCCCAAATTTTGATGTGCACCAGGATAACTAATCTTCCTTACTCCAGAATTTTATAGGTATTTATCTATAAACATCTCCTGTTTCTTAACAGGACCCAAACACCTCAAAAGCATGAGAAAAGCAACATGACAGCAGCCTCTATTTTCTTCTAATCCTTGCAGAATTTTGATTTATAAAGCTGTATGATACTTTCTTTGAAGGCAGGGCTCTTGTATTTGTCAGAGCAAGAAAAGGTAGATCCTATCAGTCAACCTGGTCCTGAAAACCTGTATAAACACCATGACATCACTTAGCATCACCTGCTTAAAATGGGAAAGGGCTGACTCACCGGGGTAGGACAGGCAAGTTTTTACTGCAACAGATCGAGACTCATACAGAAAGCAGGGAGAGCAGAAGGTGAGAGAATGGCAATTCCCTCTCATGAATTAAGTCAGCTGCTATGTGTTACCTTCTTTCACGCAGAAGCAGTTGTCCCTGATTCGTCCCATTGGAAAAAGTCCCAAACAACAGCATAATTCTAAACTCAAATCAATCTTTTTAGCCTCCTCTTCCCTCCAGCCCATCTCCTCCCAGTATGTTAAGCTGTTCCTCATCTTCAATGCTTCATTCCCACATGGCTTCCAAGTTGTTTTTCCTGCTATTCTACCCACCCAATTGCATTTTTCAGGTGCCCTTAGATACAGACTGAAACATATGGGAGGGAAGGGAGAAATTATGGGCAAGTTTCACTTTATGGTGGAACTGAATTTCCTTTATGGTTTTATTTATAAAATACCATGAGAAAAGTAATATCTCTAACCATAAACTTTCAAAGTTGGTATATTCAATTGGTGCACTGTCTGATTAGACCACAAATGCAAAGAGAACTCCATTAAACCTTGAATCTTTCCAACAAAAGATAACTACAAGGTTGAGTAGTGCTGATATGCTTTCTCTCCAAAAAGAACTTATCAGCAATTTGTGACCCTCACCTGCAGCACAAGGCTTCAACCAGCTTGAGGTGAGGCTCATGCTTTTGAACAGCAATACTCATTTGTACAAAGATTTATCTCCAAATAAACTTCAGCTTAGCTTGCTTTCCACATAGCTTGGCTACTCTCACATGATGTCCCTTGCCTCCAAACCGTGCCCTCTGTTCACTTCAGCACATGTACCTCTGAAAGGAGGAGGATCACATGGACTGGTTATCAAAAATGCTTCGTTCCATTAGTAGCAAGCGACCATATCAAGTCACAAAACCCCTAAAACACTGTCCCATCTCCTGCCCTACAGACGCAAGATGCATTGCTATAAGGCTAGTGTAGCAGGCCAAAGGAGGAGGGTGACCGTATCAAAGTAAAGAGCAACCACCGGCTTGTCCCTGTCTAACATCCTACACATCGTTGGCTTGCCAGGGCTCTGTCCCCCAAACCTCTACATGGACTCTGCCACTGGAACTTCTCAGTTCATTTGCTCCTGGATCCTTCTTCTTAAATCCATGCCGAGGAGGCTTGAGAGGACTGACAGAACAGACCAGCTATGCTTAATGCCATCACCGCATGCATTGGATTTAATGCTTTGCAAGCAATCAGAGAAAATCCACGTTTCATTCAGGTCCAGTTGACAATTCATGCCCACACTGGCAGGGAGTAGAAGGGGATCCGGTTTTAAAGAGAAGGTGGCTTTGCTGTGTATAATATCATGTCTTAAGCCAAAGTTGTAGGGATTAATTATAGCTAAATTTATTTGCTTTCCCAGAATGATAGCATTTCCCTTACACTGCAAAAGGAAGTATCATCAGTCCACATTCACCATGAGTACCAAGTTAAGGAAACTTCAAGCAAAGCTGGTTACAAACAACGGTAAAAATAACAGGTACTTTATCACATGGTGGCATTATTTAACATGCTTACACTCACTGAGTTGCTTTTTATAGCCATGTTGCAACTTCCTGAAAATAGGGATTTATAATAAAACTTGACTCAAAACAGAATGTGTGGACATTACTATGACTACAGGAGCAACATCATCCACATCGTTAGTCATATTTGGTAAGCAGCAGTCTTTTCTGTAACTCCTGAAGTTAACAAGAGCTCTAACATCCGAAGCCTTGCTATCTCCATGATTTTATGATGCTGCTTTTCAGATGGAGAAGATAGCACCATTGATGGAAGCAGCACAGCATGACAGATACAACTAATGAATTCAACTCAGCTAAAGGAGAAGGGAAAATGCACTAAACAACGTAAAATCACAGAAGCCTGCCGTGGCCTTAAGTACAGGGCAACCTATTTTTCACTCAGTCTAGCTCTCCTGCTGGGCTACTGTGGAATGTAACACAGAGTAATGTTTAATGAAAACAATCAAGAGATTTTACAAATAATTAGGAAAAACTGTGTGTATGAGCTTTTGCTTGCCTCATATACAATCCGTTCCCAGCCTGAATTGCCAGCCAGAAATTAAACAAGCAAGAATATACCAAATGGAGCACTAAGATGGTCAGAAGTTACTGAGTTTTCCAGTTTTCTGAAAAACAGACTGTCTGTTCATTGTAGTAACACTGCAGTAACTATACAATCGACTGACATTAGCAAGGATTCTTAATGTGCCAGAACTGCACTGTACCTCTCTGTGCTTTGCCAGTGCTAGCTGAACTGATCTGCTTGCACCAGCATAATCTGTCATATTGGCCACTACACTGATCTGTGGATAAGTATTGCATGCATCAAGGCAAGTTTCTCTAAAGCTGATCAATCCAATGGTTTTGTATCATGAAATTTAAAGTCTGCAGCTTATTTAAAACAGATGCAGAAAAAGGTATTTGAGTCCATATGCTTAACCTGAACTTTTCATCAGCTGTTAAGAGCAGTAAAAGTTTTCAGTCCTGTGTCAGCAGTACATTGTATACTAAATAACTTCTAACATACTAGAGTCAGCCCAAAAAACACCCATCTGCCAGTTTAACAATAAATCCTCTTCCTTGCTGTCATTCTGTGAGTGCATGCGCATGCTGCATGTAGATTTTGCGAAGTGCCTCTGGATGAGGAGAGATTGTTTTGGGAGATGCACTGAACCTTACCTGTCATCAGCATTGCGGAGAGATGGGAGACGGAAACTTGTGTTCCTGTCCAGCTTTGACTGACTCTTTGTCCTCTTGATGGACCCTTTCAGACGTTTACTGAAGAAGCCCTAAAATGAGAAGGTGCAGAAGTGAAACAGGGAAACTGATGCCAGTAATAAATCAATCAATGCACTGTCACTTAGTCCAAACTCAGCAGTGATTCCTGCTGACAACGATTACAGAAAGTGCTGTATTGGGATTCCTCTGAGCAGGAAGAAAGGCAGGGCTAGATTCCAGTATGTGATAGCTTCAAATTGCAATAATTAGCACTACTCACATTACAGGTGCACTTCAATGAATTCCAACTATTATACAAGAGACCTAAAACCCCACAATTATCATTTAATAAGGAGTAGTCTTAGATATCAGTATTTGTTCCTACCTCCCCTTTACACGCCATATTTTTAATTCTTGGTCAGATTAAGAGTACAAAATGTCTTTTATTATGAGCTTCTACTGCACCCACAGTTGCACCCAGGTTGTCCTTTTTAATTTACATATAGCAGGTAAGTCTTACAATAATTTGTAATTTCAATAGTCTCACTAGCCAGAATTGAAAATGTCAAAAGATTTCATGTACTAGTGACTTCAGATACCAGTTCTGGTATTGCTTTGAAGCAAAACTCAACTCAAAAATCTACCTGTGATCTAAAAATACTA
Source organism: Aptenodytes forsteri (assembly GCF_000699145.1). NCBI lineage: Eukaryota > Metazoa > Chordata > Aves > Sphenisciformes > Spheniscidae > Aptenodytes > Aptenodytes forsteri. The sequence goes on along the minus strand of NW_008795025.1, from coordinate 2,700,743 downwards.
AATCTTCATGTAATCTGTCTTCTGAACTACAATTGTGCACCAAACAATTGCAGACCAAAGACTTGTTACTTGGAGGGAGCCTCTGGGGATCATCCAGCCTGCCTCCTGCTCGATGTGGGTGTACTGCCAACACTAGGTCAGCCTAATGCTGACTTTGTCTACGTCTTGAAAACCTCTGGTGATGGAGATTATACCACCTCTCTGGGCACCTCAGTCCAGTGCTGCATTACCCTTCCAGTGAGAAAAGTCTTCCTTGTGTTCAACAAAAACCTCCCAAGCAGCAATCTGCAGCAGCTGCCTCATTATAGCATCTGCCACTATGGGGAAAAGTTTGGCTCCATCATCTTTGTAATTCCCCTCTTCATTGCAGTGGCTGCCTTATATCACCCCTTAGCCTTTTCTTTCTCAGCTAAACAAGCCCTCAGCCTCTCCTCATAGTTCTCTCCTTGTAGATATCATCAAGAGCTACTGCTGTATTAGCAGTAGTGTAGCACGAGTACATCTGACCACTGATATACAAAGGGGTGTGTGCATCTGTATGTGTGGGGAAATCACAGAAATATTTCAACACCTGCACGTTTGATTTTTTCCTATAGCCCTTTATATTACTTTGAGCATAATACGCATTTTAAATAAACCATATTGTGTCAAAGTATTTCCAGGGCTTGCAGACATACATGCACATACATTCTTTGGCACGATCGAAGCAAATACAGAGGTTCTTAATGCAATAGGATTAAGCAACATTTTACTGGCCGAATCTGTTCTGCTCCTTCACAGAACAGCTGCACAGAGCCACCATACCCTGTGCACTGCTATCGGGAGATTTACCAAACACGTGAGTGAAACCACGTTTGTTGAGAATATTATAAACTGACTATAGGTTGGTAGAACTTGCTCAAAGTGAATGTTCTTCTGGCGTGGATTGAACCAGCAGATCTACAGCCTTACTTTAATAAAGGTCTAGTGACAGCGATAGCCAGCTAGGGCCAGCCCTCTCTCCCATCATCCGTGTTTTGTTAGGATAGAAGTTGAGTACAGCTAATTTTGAACACATTTGCAAGGCAAGCCTCCTCCACAAGCTGCGTTTGGGACAGGTGACAGATATTGCCCACAGCTGCCTCCTGTAATACAGAAATCAGTAAATTGGAGACAAACAAGGTCTCCTGTTCTTTCCTGTGCAGAACACCAACAAAGCAAAAGTGTTTTATTGGCTCCAGGTGACTCAGCCAGGCTGAAGTACGAGACTTGTTCATCTCTCAGACTCATAAGAATTAGGCCATCACAACAAAAGATGACTTTATCTGCAATCTTTTAGTTTGACAAATCTCACATCTCTTTCACCTCTTCAGGAAGAAACTGAGGTTTATCTACGATTAGGACAGGGTGCTACATAATTTAATTTAGGCTCCCTTTCCCACAAAAGGTTGGACCAGGTGATCTTTCAAGGTCCCTTCCAACCTGGACTGCTCTATGATTCCACATATTCAAAGGGGTAGAACTTGCTCAAAGTGAATGTTCTTCTGGCGTGGATTGAACCAGCAGATCTACAGCCTTACTTTAATAAAGGTCTAGTGACAGCGATAGCCAGCTAGGGCCAGCCCTCTCTCCCATCATCCGTGTTTTGTTAGGATAGAAGTTGAGTACAGCTAATTTTGAACACATTTGCAAGGCAAGCCTCCTCCACAAGCTGCGTTTGGGACAGGTGACAGATATTGCCCACAGCTGCCTCCTGTAATACAGAAATCAGTAAATTGGAGACAAACAAGGTCTCCTGTTCTTTCCTGTGCAGAACACCAACAAAGCAAAAGTGTTTTATTGGCTCCAGGTGACTCAGCCAGGCTGAAGTACGAGACTTGTTCATCTCTCAGACTCATAAGAATTAGGCCATCACAACAAAAGATGACTTTATCTGCAATCTTTTAGTTTGACAAATCTCACATCTCTTTCACCTCTTCAGGAAGAAACTGAGGTTTATCTACGATTAGGACAGGGTGCTACATAATTTAATTTAGGCTCCCTTTCCCACAAAAGGTTGGACCAGGTGATCTTTCAAGGTCCCTTCCAACCTGGACTGCTCTATGATTCTACAGTATTCAAAGGAATGGGCTATCACCCTCTTCTCATCAGTGGATGCCAGGTTAATTGTTGGAAAAGAAGTTGCTTCCAAACAGCAAAGCCTGCATTTGGTCAGGCTCAAGGCATACGTTGCAAGCATCTCTAAACCAATTTTCCTGTCTCATATTTGCCTTTATCTTCCCATACTTTCAGTGCTCCTTTTGAAACAAAATCCTGTTCCCTTTAAACAAGCACACCCTTCAACCCCCCTCTACCTTTCCTCATTCTGTTATTCTTGGTCCCTTTACTTTCAGTTGGTCCCTCGTCTTCCACACAACTCACTCCTGTATCCTAACGCTTCTCAAAACTGCACAATTCCCTTCTCCGTACACAGTGGTAGGCGGGTTCTCTCTCTCCTTACACTCATTCTCACTCTGCTTCTTTCAATGAACGACCAAGTGAGTCCTGCTCAGTTGTCAAGTGTAAAAAAAAAAAAATCCCAGCAAATCCACAGTTCCCCAGGCCCACACCCATGACATCTTCAGCAAACACAGCAAGATGGCCTGTCTCTTCCATTGAGATTTGGATGGTGATATATTACTGAAAGCCTATCCATACCTGATGCTGGCTGTAGGATCTTTCCAGCACATGCAGATCATCCTCCCCCAAATACTTGTGTAGGAAACAACCTGCTCACACACACCAGAGCCTGACACGTGCCTGTCCACGGGCAGCACAGAGAAATTGGGATGCCCTGTGGGATGGTGCTACAGGGAACAAAGGAAGAGGGAATCTGTTTTCTGCATCTGAAGGGAATGCTACGCTTAAGGCTGCCCTTCAATTTCTGAGGCTTGCCAGCCAGCAGGTTCCTCAGGGGTGAAGGCTGCTATATTCTCCTGAAATAGGAAATAAAGTGGAAAAGAAAAGGCCTGATAGCTAGATACTGCAAAAAAATCCTACAAATCTACATAGCATGCTGGGGGAAAAGGCACTGTCAAAAGGGAAGAAGTGCTTTTAGCTCTGTGAGCCACTCAAACTCTACCCATGTTCCTGCACTTTTCTTGGTCCTGGTATTAAAAAAGTGCCTTTGAAAAAAACCCGTAATCAATATATGCTCTTGGGCTTCTCTTGGGGCCATTGCTGGAATTCAAGTAGAGGATGTATAGCACTTTCAAAGGCACTTTCATATATTCTGACCTCTCAGCATAAAAGGTAACAAACCCAACTACAGGGATTCAGATCTGGTGGACCCTGGCTTCATTCCAGTACCTCTCAGGCTACTCAAATTGCAAACACGAAATAACACGTTTTTCTCCCCTTAAGGGCAAATAAGACAAAGCTGACCAAATTCAGCAGGGGTCCAAAAGTATTTATATTGAATCATTCCAAATCCCACTCAGAGAGGGACCACGATTATTCATTTTTGTGTGCATGCACAATTTTAAATTGGCATTGCTTTAACATTAGTGAAATATGTTCTTGGTTTAATTGAACATAATCTATTCCTTAATGAAATAAATATGCTATCTGGGGTTGAATAAGGCTATCCAGACTTGACTATAAAAAAAAAAAATTAGGTTAAGAACATACTCAAGGATAAAAATTGTTCAGACAAAGAGTGTACTTATTGGTCATCCTCAAAAGACTTGAAAACATTTGCAATATTTGCTCTCTGCACCTTGCTGGCAGTTCACGCAGGGCCAGTGCTTACAGATGGACAGCCTGGGAGCAGCATGAAAAATTCACACATGCCAGAACTGAGCAGAGCTTTTTGACTTCCATTTGCCAATGCAAATACTTTTAAATACTGAATGCAGATATAAAAAAAGATGTAGTGATGAAAAATAAACTTCTATCTGCAACAATACCATCTAACTGAAAGGTTTTTTTCCTTTTCCTTCTTTAGAGAAATCTCTGCCAGTGCTAATACCTGTAGCTTGTACCATTAAAAAGACACACCCCGCCCTTACTTCTTTTCTTATTGTCTAGGTATTTCTCTTAAATACTTACTTCAACACAAAATACACTGCTTATGCCTAAATGTAACAAAGTGATTGAGCTTTAAGAATCATCATGGAACACTTAAAAACAGTGGGAATTTTACTGCTTAAACAAACACCCTCAGACAAAAAGATGTAAACTTATTACCCAAACTGCCAGAAATTATGAGACTACGTTCTTAATAAAAAAAGTACAAAATATTTGGTAGGATAAATTAGCTAGGATGCAATTTGAAAAGATCAGTACTGTGTAAATGCCATATTTTAAGAGGAGTCCAGTGAGAGAATAACCGTAGAAGAATTGTGCCTTAATCCCTCAAGAGACAGATTTGATGGTCCACACCTAGTGGAACAAAGCTCAGTACAAATTCCCTCAGAACCACAGGTTTAGGGGAACAGGGATGGAACAGAGAGACGGGGGGGGGAGAGAGCACACACACAATCAAGCATGTGGAGTAGGTTCAGAGCAGGTTCATCATCTCAGCCAAAAGCATCAAACACTGGGATAAGAAAACTCAATGATACAACATCTAAAAATAATTCAATCCCACTGAGAATTTTATTCATCTCATTTGGAAGTTAAGCAACTCATCTTTCTCACTCTGCCAAGAAGAAATCGCCACGAAGTGATAAATTCAGCAGGCTTTTGTAACTTCCCTCCATAGCTGCACAGGGAAGATATAGAAACTCTGACCCCCAAGTATTTTAAACTCAGGGATGGTTGTTGTTCAGGGCAGCTTTGGCTTTAGGAAATGCTCGCTCCATGCCAAAGATGACAACTGTCCATCTGTCCTCAATCTCAGCAGAGCAGCACATGAACTGCCCAACAAATTCAAAGACAGCCCAAGTATGTACAACTCAACTCTTTGACTATTGCTCCCTATAGACGCACTGATTCTTCACTTTGGAGAGAACAGCCCATGCGTAATAAATAATGATTGTCTTTGTTGTTTTGCAAGTGAAAGGTTAATTCAGCCATGAAGTAATAAAACTATAGATAACTATAACACAAATTATCCATCGATAAAATGCAACGGTATTAGTGGAAGTTTCAGAGCACAAAAAACAGGGTAAAATGGGCAACAATAAAAGTTTATCTTATATACAGTGCTGTGGTTTGCAGCACTGTTACCTACATTAGGTATTTCTGGGGACAAACACATTGCCTTTTGGAGGCTTGCAACGCATCCGGAACATTTATAATTCTTGATGAGGAGCACTAATGCATTATTAAAACCAGCAGGTGGGTAACTTCATTTACAGAGCTATGAGACTTGGTCTCTCTGAGGGAAAGGATTGGATGGGTACAAAGATAACACTCAAGTGACTATGGACCACAGCAAAACTGCCTCCCAACTACTGCGCGTTGTTAGTACACAAAGCATTTTATTTCTTAAGTTGCTCACAAGCAGCTATCAAGAAAAAAAAAAAACTGTAGCCAAGTGAAAATGCTCTCCTGTGCCAGTAACGCTGTAAAGCTGTGGGAAGCAAAGAAGCAGGGGAAGATAGCCAGGTCATAAGATGGAAAGATACAACTAACAGAATATTCCAGGGATTAGGAGCAAACATGGTGAAGCTTACTATCCCCTATAGAACAACAAAACCCCAATATAACTAGCAAGGAGGTGGAGAAGTTTGCTTATGAGCCCAGTAACGCTCATTATTAAAATATTAGCAGCGACTACCTTTGAAAAGGCTCTCAGCCACTAACACAGTAGAAAAGCAGATGAAAACAACTATACATACACCTTGGTGGTAATATAAAGAACAAGACAGTGACTTACAACAGTGAAATTCCACCATCAACTCATCCAAAAAGCCTGGTACTATTTCACTGAAGAGGTGGTTTGTGCACAGGCAGAGAACAATAGAAAACATGTTTGAATGTATGAACAAAGGATAAAGCACAATAAAAGTAAAGTGGTATTATGTAAATCTGCCACAGCTTTCACACTAACGCACCACTCTTCTGATCTTCTCATCTCAGCAAGAAAACTAGAACAAAACTAAACTCCAGAAGTATAAACTGATTAAAGGCAGACAAGAGGGGGATTTACAAATGATATGTTTTAAAGGTCGACTGTTTATTTTAGAAACAAAAGCAAGAAGGGATTATAGATGTATAAAACAAATAGAATGGAAATTAACTAAGCTCCTCACACACCCTGTTACATAAGAAAACCAAGGGGCAATTCAACATGAGAGGCAGCACATTTAACTGATTGTCAGGAGACCTTTTCTAATGCTATCTGTAAATCAGCCTGTAGAATTCTCTACCGCAAGATATTACACAGACAAATTTTTTCAGCAAGATTAAAAAAGGATTATGTGTTTATATAAGGAAGAGTAACATATGTAGCTGCATTAGTCAGGTTTAAAAATAACAATAGTGAGCAATCATCATGCTTCAGGACACAAGCTGATCAACAGCAAGGATCAGAAAGGTATTTTTCCCCTGATGGGACAGCACTGCAGATTTGGCCAGATAACAATTTCAACTTCCCAATGAAAAATTGTCTACAGCCACAGGAGGGATGCAGAATAGGATGAACAAGTTTAAGAACAGTAATAAGAAAACCAAGGAAATGGAGAGGATACCACAACAGGGATACATTGATAATACATCTATTAATAAAATGTATCATAAGATTGCACGTACTCTGCGTGATATGCAGTCAAAAGTACTAAAGGAATCAAATTTCCAAGTCACTGGGAATCATACTAAAAAATTCATGAAGAAACAAGAGCTACCAGATAGCTGGGGAGAGCTACATCAGCTTTTCAGATCCCAATTCAGCAAGGTGTTTAGCATGGACACGACTGGGAGCAGAGCCTGGCTGCTGAGCCTGGCTGCCTTCATGGGAGCTGTCCACTTCAGGCACTACCATAAGAAAAGAGCATCCTTAAAAGCCCATATCCAGGAATTAAGGAATAAAGGTCAGAAGTCTGTCTAGAGAACGACATAACAATGGTGATAAACAATAAATATTATAAGAAACAGGTCACCTGAGTCTATCAGAGTGTTTAATCAAACAACAGTTTGTCAACACATCAGCTGCAGCCGGTTAAGTACATGGAGAAGTGGTGGCCTCGAGCCTACCTCACTATGATTCAAGTGGCTGCATTTTTGTCTTTCCCTCACGTCAGGAAGGAGGCAATAATTTTCGTGACCCTGGCTTTTTAGTCCCCTGGCACACAGCCAGTAAGCAGCCCAACACTTCAGAATACCTTTTGATAATACAAAATACATACTAATTAGAAAAATTAATGGAAATTAACTTTGTCAAAGCTAGTAACACAAACCTGAGAACTGGCTGCAGGAGTATCTAAAAAGAGTAATTACGACAAGTGATAAGGTATCAAGGTAGAAGAAAGGGTCCAATGGGATGTGGTGGGGATAGTGGCATGACTGCTTCTGTTTAACATCTTTGTTATAATCTGGAAGAAAAGTTAAACAGCACATTAATTACACTGAGCTATATTAAATTAGGAGGTGAAGTGAGGGCCAGGGAGGACAGAGAAATAACACAAAGGGTTGTGAGCAATTAGAAACTGATAACACACATTCCTGTGAACTTTAGTACCAGAACTTGGAGAATCAATTGAAGGGAATTAAAAACAGAAGAGCAAGAAAAGTGATAAAAGGGCCAGAAGGGCTGATTGGCAGAGGATGCATTAATTAAACTCTGCACAAACTTGACTAAGCCATGATTTGGAGGTGAAGAATAGAATAAGTTGGTACACATTTAAATACTATTAAACCAAGGACGACTGCAATGTGACCAGCGTTTAAAGCTATATACATTCATAGTTCCCCTACATTAACTGCAGGGGAATTAGATAAAGTCAAGTTTACACCAAACATGAGAAAAATGTTCCTGCTGCTGAGGTCCACCAGACGGTGTCACAGACTGGGTACACCCATCACTTGACTCAACGCTAAAGTTTGATGTAATGAACAAATCAGCTTTGCAGAAAGATATTGTGAAGGTTATAGAGCCTATGAACAGTATTAGCCCAGAATAAAGATACAGATGAGAACTCGGTGAACATCCTGGAGATAGCCAATCACCCATTTTTGCCTTACGACACAAAACCTGTGGAATAATAGCCAGCATACCTAAGCCATCACATCACAGGCAAATGATAAAAAATTAAAGCAGATTCAAACAAATGTTTTACAGTAAGAAAAGAGTGGAAAGTGGAAGGAAAAATGTTAATCTTTCAATAGGGAGGACAGATTTGAGCACAGCCAGTTTTTCATGAAGGATGCCGTGATGCTTCACACTAACATAAATCAACAATTCCATCTCTGCATTGGCGCTGACGCAGAATTAAAAATATGTACTTGTATGCCATCAAGTCACATGGCCAGAAGAGATCAGACTTGTCCTAACCTGGCAGCATGACGGTAGCAGAGCAGTGCTCTGGAGAAGCAACAATCTTGCTGACTGCATAAAAGATGAGGCTGGGCAGCCACAAGATCTCATCAAGCTTTGACCTTCACTTAGGCTGGCTGCATTGTCTTCTGTTCCGTTTAGCAGTACTCTTAAAGAGCAAAGAGGCAGACAGTATTTCTATAGATCCAATTATACTCTCAGCTAGAAACAAACCAAGGAAGGCAATCTGTAAGTATCAGTCTTCCCATCATATTCACACAGGGTTCCTATAAAAATAATTTTACTTACTTCAAAGATTGTGTTGTAGCTTTCCTATCTATTTGCACTTGTTTCTTTGCCTCTTTCTTGTCTTTTTTTTCTAATAGCCAGCAGACATGGATGAATCATGTATTATTTGTAATAACAACTCACTAACAACCCTACCCCAAAGCAGCGAAAATTGGAGAGCGCAATGCGACTCCGAAGAGTGGTTTAGCAATTCCTCTCTACCCTGCCACTGCAGGAGGTTTGAAGATTTTGATAATCTCATATTTACTCTGGTCCCTCAGTTCCAATGGCAGAGCAATGAGAGAATATGGTAGGTTGCCGCAGTGCTACCGGGGCTCAACAGTGCAACAGTAGGGAACGGGATGCACTGAGACCGAGACACTCTGCCAGAACATAGTGTGTGTGGGAAGAGAAAAGCTGGTTTCTCGCCCACCTATGCGTCACAATGCCTACTTCTAGCCAGTTCCGTCTGCCTTCCTATTTGTTCAGTCAAATAATATTAGTTATTAAAAATATGACTTTTCCTATATATGCGTATCTATAAACAGCACACATCTGTCTATATGTGAGAAGACACACTTAATACACTTCCCCATCTCAATTTTCCTACCTTTTGTACCCTTCCGTTCTCTCTCTATATTCTTCTCCCAGATACGCTTGGAAATTGTCAAATGGCAATTAACACAACTGAACCTAGATGGAGGCTAATGTTTTAACTGCAGACAACAATATTTGGGGAAACGGGGAAGAAAGGACAAGCACCATGAGCTCCTATCTCTGTATGTATGCCTTGTGCTGTGCAACGTAAGCATCAGCAGAATCCACTTTATCCCCCTTGGTGGGAGATAACCAGAGCCAACATGTTCTATGTGCTGGTCTGTGTAGTTAGTCCTGAGAAAGAGTATGTTTATAACTACCAAAATTCTACTTTTCACACAATAGTAAATTTAAACATGTCTTTTCCTCCAGTGCACATGCAGGAGGTAGGGAGGCAAATTTCCTGAACTTTACACATCAGCCCCTTAAAATAAATCCTTCCTTGACCACTGCCACTGAAGACACTGCTTAAAAAAGTCTCGTCAAGCATATGTTCGCTTAAAGGCCATTATGCTGTTATGAATCAAAATTCCAGATGCTAAACAAATGCCAATTAGCAGTATTAAAAAACCAGATGCCTTGTTCTGAGTGCGTACTACTGCCTGGTGTTTGAAAGGAAAAAAAAACCTGCACAGAACATGCTGGAAGCCACTGTCCTATTGAGAAGACAGCTTTTAAATAGCTTTTCTGAGAGGCAAACTTAAAAAAGCTGTAAAAGCAACTTACTATGAAAGTCTCAGCATAATTTTCTATCAGTATGGAAGAAGGTTAAGCTGTCCCCTGCCTTAAGCTGCTTTCTGTTAGAAATCCAAGCAGTGAGTAGAAGAGGTGTGGCACAGAGTCAGGTCCACGGAAAGAATAACTGAGACAGCACTACACTGTAGCTGCCTACAGCCCTCCAACCTATACCCTAGGTGTCAATGTTTGGAAAAACAAAAAAGCAAGTTCTCTTATTAATCTCCTTTATATGTACAATAAATCCGTCAAATAAAGATGACCTCACACACACAAGTTTAAAGCCATTATAGGCACCCCTTACATCCTTCACTTGAAGCTCTTCTCAGACCACTGATCTGAGACTTCCATGAGGTGCCCAAGTCATCTTACCTACTTCTGAGAGCTGGGAAATTCTTAATATAAATCAAAGGAAGAAACATGATTCCTCCCCATCTTATCATCCACCTATTAGATGTGTGCCAATCCACAAAGTTAACAAGGTATTTTATTTCAGTAGTTTTGGCTTGAGCTCATCTGTATTCTTAAGCAATCTGAATTCTATTTGCAGCTTGCTGTTTTAAACAGATCAGAAGTTGGCATGTTTTAAAACAGGGTGATCTCAGCCCCAACTTGCACCATAACCTGCTAAGGAGTAACAGCATATAAATAGGTTATTCAGAGCAAAACCTACAAAGCCAGAAGCCTTGTCCCTATGAGAAAGACAGGAGGGTGCATTATGCTCCTGGGTATACAGGTGGCCAGGCAGACAAAGAAGTGTAATACCAGCTACACATGGCACAAATAGCTTCTAGTTTTTTTGCTGGTTTATGCCCAAGAAAGGCAGACATGTACTGCTTCCTGAGCCTATTTGCCAGAGTCCTAAAAGCCCAATACACTGCCAGGGGAAATGAGAAACATTCTGCAAGGCTCTTGTTTTGAAAGGGAGCAGGAGCTAAAAAGTATTAGAGAACTATTAGAGAAGAATTAGAGAAACATTAAAACATTACTTAAAAGATAGAATCAACATTAAAAATTTGTACAAAAATGAGGAACAAAGAAAAAAGGAGGCATATAAAATAAACATTACAGATAGTAATCAAACACTTCTGATATGTAGCTTGCAGTTGTTAGACAAAGACTATGACAATGCATGTATACATCTAAAGGCTAGTGCAATTACTTATAGATGAAGACAAAGACGACAGAGAATTTCTTATAAATGGAGACAAGAATAGCTAGGATAGCTAGGACTTTTGAAGGCTCTCAGGGCTCAGAAATCCTCCTGGAACTGTGTGGACCATGGGCTCACCATAAAAATCTCAGAACTTAACATAACAGAATGTTCTTGTGACATCTTCACATGCAACTAGACCAAGGCCCTTTTTTCCCCAAATACCACCCAGAAAACAGGCCACTGAAGTGAGAGAGCATCATTCATAGCATCACAGAATAGCTGAGGTGGGAAGGCACCTCTGGAGATTGTCTAGTCCAACCCCCTGCTCAAAGCAGGGTAAACTAGAGCAAGATGCTTAGGACCGTGTGTCCAGTCTGCTTTTGAATATATCTCCAAGGACGGAGACTCCACAACCTCTCCAGGCAACCTGTTCCAGTGTTTGATCACCCTCACAGTGAAAAAAGTTTTTTTTCTTATGTTTAAATGGAATTTCTTATATTTCAGTTTGTGCTCGCTGCCTCTTGTCCAAAGAACCTGCCTCCATCATCTTTATTCCCTTCCATCAGGTATTTATACATTGCTAAGATTTCCCTCTGAGCTTTCTCTTCTCAAGGCTAAGCAATATATTCTGCTTTAACCGCTACTTCAGTTATTTTTTGAACTAGAGGAAAATGTGATTCATGGGCTTTCAATAGACATTAGAAGTTCAAGTTTTGTTCTGACAAGAAAGCATTTACAAAAGAAAAATTATTCATAATGAGCATAGTCAAACATCAGAACAGGTTGTCCAGCAAGACTGTGCAGCCTGCATCCTTGGAGGTTTCCAACACCTGCCTGGAGAACGCCCTGAGCAACCTGATATAAGTTGGTCCAGCTTTGAAGAGGGGGATAGATCAGAGACTTCTGGAGGTCCCTTCCAATCTGTATTATTCTATGATGCTGAAAAGGGACCAAGTATGGATACTCAGTATATTCACTGCTTCCTCGGTCCCTTTTTCAATTTCAGTAAATCACGAGTTTACAGGTTGCTTTAAACACCATATATTTTATACACTGACGAACCTTAATCCTTTTAAAACTTAAAATAGGTCTCATAAAATAAAAAAACAGCCAAGCATTTAATTTTTAAAATGATACAATGTAGGATTTAATCAAAAACCGAGTTTCACACACATTTGGATCTAAAGTGAGCTAGGAAATGTGCTTAAAAGGGATGAGTGCTATCTAAAGCAAAGCAAGAACATATACACTAAGGTACAGAAATGGTACTTATGTCCATAGAGAATATACAAACAACCCACATGTTCACTAGATAGTTCTTCCCCTGTTTTTCCTCAGGTTTTAAAGTAGGCAGATTACTTGCCAAAAATAAAGAGGGGTATGAAAATATTTGCAATATTCAAGTTAGATATTTTAAAACACAAACAAATATTGTTAAAAAATTACTGAGCACCTCGTTTTAACTTGAAGCATTTGCCCTCAGTCTAATAATAGAAAGGCCTTTGTGCTCTTGGATACACTGACCAAAGACTGACACAAGCAAGAAAATCCAGACTCTAGCTGAAAAAGTCTCATGCAGACTCACAGTCAACCAAACTCATGACAAAAACTGAAGAGCTAAAGAGCAATTAACACACCTGCAGAAATTTCATCAGCTTCTGAGTAAACTATAAAGCCATTTCAATTTTCTATGTACTTCATTGGCATGAGGGAAAAATAACATGCTATCACCAACCTAAAGTAACTTTTTTCCTAGTCAAAATTGAGTATGTAATGCAATCCCTGGTGGCGACTTCAAAAGTATCTATATAGGTCACTGCCCACATTAACACCAATGTTTCACTATTTGCAACTTTAGATCAATCCAATGAAAATAAGCAAGTTACTGATCTACCAGAAATCTCATTGATAATACATGACAGTTGATAGCAACACCGCTTGGTCAACTGGAAATATTAACTAGTCTTTTTTTCCCCCCCCCAGAGTTTAGTTATACACTGTGATATTTTGATCTCCTCCTCCTATTCAATGAGAAAAAAAATCCTCCTTTGCAGGAAAGGCACACTTACTGGCACTTTGAAAGGAGAAGTATTTGAAGCATCCATGGAGTTGGTTTTCTCAGAGGTGCTGGTCCCGGAGATGCTCCGTCTGCGAGGAGATCTCTCTGCTGGGACCTCTGAGGAAGAGAAGAAAAAGAAAGTGAATGGGTGCCGGGGGGGTGGGGAATAGTCAGGTTTTATGCTCTATAGGACAGTCGCCTCAGCAAAGTTTCAAGTGCATTACTAAACTGCTGAGTTACACTCACCTAATTTTTCTATAACTTATTTACTTACTAAATTACAATAGCATTTCCACTGACAGGTTGTGAATCCGACTTGATTGTAGGCAATAGGCAATTAAAATAAAAAATGCTGATAAAGATCAATACCCAAACATATTTAGTATTCTGTTACTGTCTGTGAGACAGTATTCAGAGAACTTTAATTTTTTTTTTTCTTTTTTTACATAAGCAATGCAATAATTAGCAGATAACTAAAATCAAGACACAGGGAAGCTCAATTTTAGTCACAGCTGAACACAATTTGACAAAGGTCAAAGTTCGGTCTTACATGATCACACTACTTGCTCAAACCATGTAACCAGCAGAAGACTCATAACTGCCCGGGTAATATGACTTATATATCTCTGCAGATAGAAAAAAAATAGGTCAACTTCTCATTCTGGCAATATGACCTTATTAAGATATGACTTTGGCATCTTAAATCCATGCAGACTGATCTTGATGAGCGCAATTATTAATAAAAGATGCACTTACATCTTTTTCTAGTATAAATACTAGAATAATAGCATAATAAAGTATAAACACTATTAAAAATCTCTGCACAAACACACATATACTGTACATATATGCATTTTTATATATAGCTAGATACACATACATACAGATACCTTTATCACAACTGCTGCCCATCTCCAGCTCAATTGCCAGACTTAAAGGAATCCAGCTTCACAAAACATCCCCCAACACGGGGAGGGAAAAAATCACTTCCTAGCAGAAAGTCCATTGTTATCTTCGAAATCTTAAAGAAAAGGAGTAAGCCGTGACTCCAGACAGTGACATTTTGACTCCTGCCGTTTTCCTTTCAAGAGACAGATGCAGCTTAAACTTCCATTTCTGGCCGCCTGGCCCTGGGGATCCGTGCTACTTCCACTTAAGAGAAAGCTGGGTCTCTACGTTCCCCCTCCCTTCCCACAGCTTGCAGAGAGCAAGTGAGCGAGCAAGTGAAAGAGAAACACACAGGACTGCAGCTATTCAATCAATCGCTCCGACTGCACATCCTCATTAGTTACTTTCAGGCTATTAACAGACGCCCAACTGCCGGCTTCCCTCTGCTACAGAAAATTTCACTGTATCTCCTGATTCACAGCAGCAAAAAAGGTTTACAGAGATAGACAGCCAGCTGGTGCCACGAGAGCAGTGTTTTCCTCAAAACAACCGAAGAAAAAATGAGAAAAGCCTTCTTCAGGGATAACATTACTTGTGATGTCTTTGCATACCAGATTTTGATTTCACCAGAGTTATAATACGTATCTCCCATGGATGCTTGAAGAATGACAAAATGGAGCATACTGAACGATAGACTAAGAAATCTGGACCCTGCAGTATTAGTGTCTCACAGTGTGGATATTTATCTTTTAAAAAACCAAACCGCTAACATTCAGCCTCTCAATCGGCTTGTAACCATCAATGGGGAAAGAACTGCTAAGAGGGAGAACAGTCTCCTAAACTGGGCAAACAAAATCTAACACACAATGTAGCTACCACTGGAAAATGGGCAGGGCACAGCTGCTCACTGCCGACCATGAGGATGATGCACAAGCCCTGCTCGCACCGACCAAGTAAATCACGGTCTGTCAAAGCTCGCAATAACTGCGATAGAGCAATACCACTTTCGGGGAGATTTCTCCTTCAGCTGATAAGCAGCATCGGGCACTTTCTCTTACAGCTAAGGAGGCATCGGCTGTTCCAGTGCTGGAGGGTAAGTCCCTGTCAGGGCACCTTTAGAGAACAAAGCGCTTGGAGCAGGGCCAGTGCTAGACTAAGGTTTTTGAATAACGGTCAGTCCCATCATCTCAGGAGCCTTTACAGAGGTTGCTAGTTTTATCTGAAGATGTGCTCTTTTATACTGCCAGCCTCCTCCCCCTGCCTTCTACGAAGGGACACTTATTTTCTGCAGCACCTGTAAGTACTGCTCTCCTAAAAAGAGCTGTATTACATAGGATTTAAATGATTGCTTCTGCTGTTCTCACTGTAAATGTAATGAAAGCAAATGGGAGTGATATATTCACTTGGAACTGGGGACTAAAGAGAGCACCTTTTATTTTACATCAAATAGTAATGCGTAACGTAATAGGTTTGGCTTTCTCCACTTCTCACACACAGGAAATCACATCAAAGCTGCTTCAGTAATTTAACACAGTCTGTTAACTTTGCTGAGTCATAAATGAAAACAGGAGCCTGAATTCCCCACTATTTTCAACAACAGGTTCTGCAGGAGGGACAGTTTAGGAAAAAGTTTAAGTTTAAACCAAATGGAGTTGAAAAGCTACAACAAGGAACTGGGTCTCCTTGCCTTCCCTCTCCCCCCACATCCACCCAGCAGCAATTCAAGTTCTCTGCAAATGAAACACTGAGATTCCATTGGTAAAATGAGTTTCTTCTATTCTCAGACCACCACAGAAGTGTACCAAATGGGAAAGCGAATATGAAATATTCACAAGGTGCCTGCAATGAACTAAAAATAAAACTACCTTTCCCTCTCTTCTCCTTCCAAAAAACAAGAGCAAATAAACAACATGCTCATTCCCCAGGAAGAAGACGACCTAGATACAGCAAAAATGTTGAGATCTGTTAACTGGAAATCAAAAGCTAAAGCAACCTGCCTGTAAAACAGTATTTTCGCTGTCGTGTTAAAAAAAAACCAACCAAAACCAAAACCACACTATACTGTCACCACCAGGCAAAAATTTAGACAATTCCCTCCCCTGCTCCACAAGTAATGCTAGAGGCTACTCCTGCATAATCTTCACCTGCTGTAAAAATCAATGCACCTCTCATCGGCTTAGTATTAAATTACAGCTGCTTTCTGCATTGCTCACTCTCAGGGACGAAGGCTACAAATCTGAAACCCTTTTCATCCATGCTCAATCTCGGGGGG
>NW_008795025.1:2663213-2684186 GCF_000699145.1 Aptenodytes forsteri | reverse complement strand
CTCTCGCAGACGAGTTGGTGCTGGGGTGGGTGCGGGGGGGGGGGGGGGGGAAGGTAGACAGATCTTCCCCTTTTCAACCTTAAAAAGTAATCCATCAAACAAATGAGTTGTAAACATCCCCATGGGACACTTTTAATTTATCACCTCATATATTGGTGATATGCAGCAATATTTATGTAAACAAGTATTTATGCAAATAAATATTTACACACTACATAGAAATAGTTACAAATTAGCTAAGCCAATTACTCAGCAATGGCAGATGCCTCTGAAGAGGGAACTGCCCAAGGATACAATGAAGGTAGGTCTCTCTTCACATCTTCATATTGCGCCACTCTCCACCCTCTGCAACACCAAAGCTTGTTTTGTTGGCCAGAAGGCAGGTTTGTGTAAGACAGGTGCCACTTACTACTATGAGCAATGGTGATGACTGACCTCCTGTGAAGGCAACCGTCTTGGCCACAGCAGCGTAGCCTCAATGACCTCCAGTCAGGATGTGGCTCTTGGGCTCGATCTGAATTTCCTACTGCTGGGTGCTCTGGCCACTTGAAATCCAAAACCTTGCTATTGTGGGAATTTGTTTTCTACTGTGAAGAGCTTTTTCTCAGGGTGGGAGAAGTAGAGATGAAACAAACCTCCCAGCTTTGCAGGACAGTGCTTGCTACTCTATCTCCATTTTTCTGAATTAGAAATGGATTGGAGAAGGGCAGGAAAAACAATCAGGAACAAAGAAACATCCTCAGGTGTTAGAGTGAAAAGAATTAAGTTACTGAACTTGCAAATAAGGTCACAGAAACAAAGATTACAGGGGTGTCTGTGATTTTGCAAAGGGCAACGCAATGAAACTACTGCACAGTCTCAGTGGAACTTGAGTCAAGACTGCAGCACCTTTCCAGACTGGGCTTGTGCCCTCCCAGGACTGGCAAGAACATCTCCAGGTCCGAGTTCCTGCTTATGAAGTCCAGGAGGTGACTCTAAAGCAGTCCCAAAGACCTACCTGGAGATGCAAAAAAGGGGTAAGCACGCTGGCAAGCATAACTCGTCTGCCATTACTCATAAGGGACTGGTACTGGTCTCTGACACAGCGAACAACAGATTGGACCATCTACTCCAGACTGGCAGGTGCTACATTTCTGTAACAAAATTCTCAGCCTGGTCACGTTCTGCACACCAGCCTTTTATCAATTGTGACTTTTAGCAGTTCATAATAATCAATCAAAAGTCACAATCAATAATCAAAGTCACAATTTTATCAGTTGTGGCTTTTAGCAGTTCATAATAACACACAGCTTACTGCTGACCAATTACCCGTTACAACATCCTTCACTCTGATGTGCAAGAAAGATTTGGATTTGTGAAAGGCTATGTTTGCCATCCACTGAAAAAAAAAAATCATACTACTGACAAAAAATTAATTAATATTTCTTTCCCAAGACATAGATTCTGTTGAGAAAAAAACCGAACAAAAAATCTTTACTAGGAAGGGAGCAGACTGCTGGTGTATATTATCTACTGGTTGGGAAAATAAAAGAAAGATATAATAAGACTTCAGGGATTGGGACTTCCTTTTGTTTTGTCTGCACACATCCTGATATGATGGCACCTTGGTCTGCAACTAGAGGGGACAGAGAATACGATTCATTAAAAAAATAAATTCATTCTGCCTCTCAAGCCTAGCTTAATTACAGGCATTTGAAAAATACAAAGCTAGTTCAATACGAACAATTACCTATCCAGAACCAAGCGTTCCCAAAGACTGCCTCTCAGGTGTGCTTGTATTAAAATGTCCCCAGCTGAAACAAAACAAAACCCCACCCAAATAGTTTCACCCCCTTTATATAGCTACCTTGGCACACACACATTACACAATGAGAAAGTGGTAATTGCTGCTGGTCAGAGCATTAGCTGAACAATCAAACAATCCCGCCATTAGCCTCTTCTCTGAAGGAAGGATCAATAAGCTATGCATACTATACCCCTTTTTTTAAGCAAAATTTGTTGTTGTTTTAAATGTTGTAGCACTCATGCAGCAATAGTTACCACAGTGGACAAACAATCTAAATATTTACCTTTTATCTATGCCATTTTAGAAATTCATCTGCCTGAACAGGTTATTATACATTTCAAATATGGTAATGCCTAGAGGTCTCTTACCAGGATGCAGCATTTTAAAAATAAACTTATACTAAAATAATTATCCCCAGATAAATAACCGAACCGTAGGGGGTGAAAGTAAGAGAGTATCTTGAGGAAGGATTTGGAAAAAAAATAATCTTTGTTATTGAAGATTTGTAAGAACGGGATAGACAAGTGTTTCTCTCAAAGAGGACAGACAGAAGACACCCTACTGGGGATGTGGCAATGGACTAGAAAGGACTAAAGGATTTCAAGGCCTCCTTCAGCACTATTTTCTACTCTGTCAAAGGCCAATTAGTCTTAGGATTAACTACAAAAGAAACACAGAACAAAAACCTGCAGCACTTGACTTTTTGTGACTTAGTATTTCTTTTACAAACACACTTAAAGAAATAATGGGCTCAAATCTAAGCTTGGAAGAGTTGGAGCACTTATGGGTTTGCTGTTGGCAGCTAGTTTCTGAAGATGTTATTCATAGATGTAACCACCAGTTGAGTGGTTTACTACAGAGACAAACAAACAGAGATTCAATATTTGTTTCACAGACAACAGGAGCTACAGAGCTTGTTTCTTACTTTACAAAGACAGTACACTACAACTTTTAGCTTGTAGGGCAGGAAAACAAACCAAAGCAGAGATGCTGCCTTTCTACTCTACTCATTTTTATTAAGTATTTTCATTGTGAGTTTCTGATCACCTACCACAGTGCATAAATAATGAAGGTGGTTGGTTGACCCTGATGGTTTGGTCTCCTCCTATATGCATATATTAAAAAAAAAAAAAAAAATTTAAAACCCAACATACCTATATATGTCATTAAAAAAAAATGTTTTATATGCATGAATGAATGTTTATCAAGTGGGCTGCTAATTCAAGTACTTTCATTCCAAATAAACTGCTGTGTTGAGCCTATTAAAAAGGGATTATCTAATTCACTTTTAGAGCCTTTTAAAAATAAATAAGCATTTCAACAAGTACAAAAATTCAACATGCTCCAAGGCAGTTTATGATATATCAGTACAGCATATACATTCAGTAACACTATGGCATTCACAACTTCATTAAGACAGAAGAGACTATTTTGGTCTCATCATCTCTTTAGGGTTGTTTCAGAGCGCTCATGTGACAGCACTAACGAGAGAGATCTTGTTGGGTGCAGTCAGTATTTACTTATGGTTTCTTCTACCCTGCTGAAAATACATACCAGCTGACAAAATTAGAGACAGTAATAAAAAGCAGAAAGATATAAAGCATTAGGACATATATAAGAAGGAACAACAAGAAGAAGAAATGTCTGAACAGCATCTTTCAGATGAGTATTACCTAATGAAATAGGAAGCCTCATATAAAAAGAAATAAAAATATTAATGTTTTATCTTGGAGTAAGCATTCTCTCTCATTTTGCTCACTTGGGGAGAATTCAGACTTGGGCCCAATTCACAGACTGTCATAAAAATTTAACTAAATGCCTATGTAAGAAGCTTAGGGTAAAAGCAAACTCAAAAATCCCAATCTGTTTTAAGTCCCGAAGTCCAAGTTCGTGTTCTGACTAAAATACATTATGCAAATTCTACAAGGTATATCTTAAAGGAGAAAATTGAAGTTTGCAGTGATAGGTTTTCCACATTTATCAAGACAACTAGACAGAGGGAAAAAAATCCAAGAGAAGATACATCAGAGAGAATGCAACCAAGTCACAGTATATTAAATTGCACAAAAGCTACGAAGCCTGGAAAGTGAAATACAAAGGAAACTCTGCAAAGCTCACTTGCTATAGAACTCCATCATCAAACAACTGCTAGATACCAATTATGATCAAATACTCTCTCAGTCCATTAGCAGGGATTTTAAAAGAAGATACTGTGCTTTACTAGGGATTGAGGTGATCAGACAAGTCTTGCAAGATGATCCAAGTAAATATCAAAGATTTTTAATTTACAGACAGGTAATTCTGTTGGTGTTAGACACTTGCCTTGTGCTGGCATATAAAAAAAGTGTAATTGAATTAGTGCCCAGTTCAGAAGGTGCATAGCAAGCAACCTAAATGACAGTTTAAGTCACTTAAAAGACATTTAAGTCATTGATTCCTAAAGGACTTTACAGTCTGAAAGACAAGACCCAACATGCAAAGCAGATGAATACACAGAGGAGGCTAGAAGAAAGGGCAAGAATATCATAGGAGATAATTTTTGTCTTTCAAGCACTGACTCTCTCAATTTCTTTTTGCAGAATGTTCTGAGGAAACTGTATGTGGCATTTAGCGAGTACAACATCAGCTGTTATTAGACTGATGCATTCACTTTAAGGTGGAGGAACGAACCTCCAGCTCTGCAAACGTGAGTCAGAAATGAAACAGATGTACGTCCCTAAACTGTTCAACATATCCTCTGCATGATGTGCATGGCCATACAAAATTTGGAATAGTTGCCCCTTTTTAACCTCCTAATGAATCAGCCTCTAAAGCCTCCCTTAATGGTTAACTCTACGCACAGCAATACAAATTGCCTGGACAACTGTGCCAACACAAGAGCAGACACAAGGAGCTACTGCACATGACCTGGAGATGCTGATGTCCTCGTTAGTTCCTAATGATCTTGGACTGCCCCTGCTAATTCAAATTACCTTGTGTTTGCTGCAGAGAGATTGCACACAGACAATTAACACAGATCAGCTGATGCATGGTAACTTGTTCCTGCAATGTAATTTGTTTAGAGGCTTATGACTTAGACACACATTAGTATGATATCAATATTCATTATACTCATTATTAAACAACAGCCTTGAGCCACGGCTTTCAAAAACCAATCTTTTTACTCTCTGCGAAAGGGCTGTGAATCAAGGCATTCTCTAAAAAGCGATCCTTTGATCTGGTTATTGGGATATTCTCACAAGTGACTGGCTCTTGGACACATCAAAGCTCGACAGCTCTTCCCCGTTCCTCTCAATGGGCCAGAAGGCTGCTCTAAGCTTCAGCACCTCTTGCTCATTATGGCAAGATTTTGCCCCTGAGCAATAAGAATTATTGTTATGGACACACAAAAAGAAAAAGTCCCAATGTACTGTAGGCATCTGAGGGATGTCACTGAACCTTAAATATGGCCTCAGAGTTAAGGCACCATTTGGGAACTGGTATCTCTTTTAAGATAAAAGAAAAAAAGATCATTTAAGTACTTGGAGGCAAAAAATGCTACCTTAAATAGCTCAGCTTTGCGACACCCTTCAGAGGGTGTCCTGTCCTGTCCTGTCCACCCTCCAGTCTGAATAAATACTTCTTGGTGTTTCTGGGGTGAGATTTAGGAGACATCTTGAGGATACCTTGGTTTGGAACAAAATGTGAACGCAGGCATATATGTAAGGGGGGAAAAAAATGGTAGTCACTTGAAGAGCAGCACTGCTGCCCAGCCCATGCATACTCCTGTCCCTGTTCACATCTGGTGTGATATTCCCAAAGAAGGCACATAGCGATGAAGTGTTAGCAAATCAAAATAGACTCTGTGGGAGTCCCTTACTTTCCTCCCACATTCTGTACTGTTCTGGACCTGCTACGAGAACTGCTTACCATAGAGAGACTAGCGTGAACTGTATCTACTGAAAAGAGCACAGCCACACTAGGTACCTGCCTGTGGTCTGGATGGAGGACAACAAAACTGGGGAAAAAATAGCATCTGGATTGGCTGTCGCCGACTTGACTGACAAAGATCCATAATGGTGGCATTATAACAAACATTATTTTAAATAGTCCCTGGAAAGGAAAAGGGGCACACATATCAAGCAGCCCGTCTGAGCAACTCACTACCTGGAAATTATCAGAAGAGAAAGGAAACAGACTGCATCCTGAGAACAACAGAAACCATTAAGGAAAGAGATGGAATGATTTGTGGAGATGGAATTAAAAGAAAAAAACAAATAACAGTTTGACATAGCAACAGCTCGAAGGGAAAGACAAAACAATAATCAGCTTCTATGAGTGAATTCTGTTTAAAATATTTTCAACATCTTACTGGTATTTACACTGGACTATAAATAAAAGAATAGTTTCAATTTTCTACCTGAATGCAGTTAAACTAACGTGTAAGTATCCAGAAACAGAGCACAGGATTGTTTGATTGTGCTTCTTAGATTTAATTTCTAGGCTAGAGAATTATCTGATCCCGTGGCTGAAGTTTTTATTCTAAATGCATCGAAACATTTCTCTTAAGAAGAAAAACTTTCAGCAGTCTCCTCTGATTTATCTTACTACCATCACACAGTTCAGAAGTTAAGTTGTAGGCAAGCTGACAGAAATGAGTGGAAGTAGACTGAATACAGGGATCAGCTGGTCAAATGGCACAGAGAAGAAAAACAGACCAGTAAGTAACATTGTTTAGTCCAGAAACCATTTTCTGCATGGCACATGCCCATTTATAACTTGACCTTTGCCCAATGTGTTTGCAACTATTTCAAACAGATTGTAACCAAGTTTAATTAACAATTACGTACCACTTAAAAGCTTTTAAAAAGAAATAACGTCAGGTAACTGAACGACTGAAGAAATTAAGCGCCAGTAAAAGTAGTAAAGGCTTCTCAGTAAAGTGTTTTAAAAAAAAAAAAAAAATACAGTTAGTACCCTACCGTACCAAGAAACGAGAGAAGGCTTTTCTCATCTTCTGTGCTGCTATCCAGCCATTCGGCCACATCACCAGGAGAAAGAAGGCTCATTCTCCAGCCAGAAAACTTTTCCATACAGAAAACAGTAAGTGAACGAAGCAGGGTAGGAAGGGTGGGGAGGAGCTGATGGTCTTGGGATTCCAGTACTCCAGTTATTGTCTACACTGACAACATGAGAGCATGATCCTGCCCTGTTCTCTCAACACTACATCTGACAGCCCGTACTGACAAAGCAGGCATGGGTGGGAGCAATAAGTGGGATCTGTACTTGTTGTCCCTTTGTGTCAGGTTTCAGTCCAAGCAGGAACAGAAAGAAGGCAAAAAAGGGGAGCAGGGGAAACCGAGGTTTTAAAATCCAGAAGAGGTAGCAGGCTATGATAGAATCAGTTTAAGTAAAAAGAAGAAATAGGTCTCAGTGCTGAAGAAGCTCAAATAAGTCAGCACAATAGCTCATCAGCTAAGTGTAATATATCCCTATCATTCCTTATAGTGTTGGCTTTGTTTGTAGGCTCAGGTATTATGCTTTATGCTAAAAGAAAAAACAGCAAGCTTAGAGGCAATTTAAATACCCTCCCCATTACTGTAGAGCCTGCATTCCCCTGTTTACAAGCCCCTTCCTGCTCCAGCTATTATAACAGCATGCCAGCTTTTCTTACAATGAATTTGTTCATGCAATGGCAGGTTGATCAATCTGTGAATAGGAAGCTCCCACCCCTCCCTCTCCCCTCCTCCTGCATGGCGGCGGCATTGATCTGCAATAATGGAATCTGCTTCTGACTGCTAACAGCAGCATTAGAGAAAGGGGAACTGCTCCTCTTCATCAGCTTGAAGCAGCAGTCACAGCCCCGCTGGGCTTCAGTCTTGACTGCAACAGGGCAAATGAGAAAGAGGTAAGGAGAGAGCAGCGTTACTGGGGGTTCAAAGTCATCATCAACGCTAAAGGTCGGTTATTTATTTAAAAAAAAAAAAAAAGGGAAATAATTCTGCTCTGTCTAGACAGTGAGCTTGCTCTGCACAGCTTTGCAATGAAGACTTGTCACTGTGACTTTATGAAGGGTCACATTTAATTGTACAGGATTTATAGCATAGGATTTATTCTACACAAAAGAGCATTTTACAGGTTTACACATGCACGAGCAGAGACGAATCCCGGTAAGTGAGGGACTCCTGGGCCCCACAAATCAAAATTGCCTTTGTCCTCAGGGGATGGAGCTGATGCTCTGATCAAACTGCACTCTTTAAAGAGACAGCTGCCTTTTGTTCACCGTTTTCTGAACCTGTCTTTATTTTAAATAATTTATACAGTTGCCAATCCCTGTTACAAACTAGGACACTTGCTGACCACTGACTAAAGCCCAAGCCAAAACAGCAACAACAAAAAGCCATTAGATCAGCAAAGCGAAGAATTAGATGCCAACCAACAAATGAAGAAAAACCAGAGCTATCAAGTCCCAGCAGGGAAGAAAATTCCAATTACTAAGACAAACTGTAGCAAGTATTGTTTGTGCAGGACAGATATTTTCATAAAACACCTGCCAAGCAGGGCAGATGCTCTACAGAATTCACAATTAATGAGGGAACACGGGACAGACAGTTCAGGAGTGAGATACCACAGCAGCATGGAAGACTTCGCTGAGCAGTCCTCCTGTTCACACTGAAAAAGCTCATGCCTCCACCCCCAATATTAACAGAGGGATAAAAAACCAGAAACATTTCCTACATAATATAAAATCCAACCATAGAAAGACATCAGATACATTTCCCATTTATGCAAAAAATAGCTGATTTTTTTTTTTTTGACAAAACAAGCTTTTCCAACAAACTTTACTCTGTGTGGGGGAGGATCACATTTTGTCCAACTTCTACAAGCAGAATCTTCTTTGAGTTAAGACTGTGCAGACTGATGATGTAATTCTACTTGCAGTAAGAATGGAATTACAGAACTTTTAGAGAAAGGATTAGATAGCTATTTTCTTCTATCTGGTTAGTCAATATGAAATAAGAATTTCATCTCCTGCCTTTTAGTTTTCTGTGAAACAAATATGGTGCCCCAAATCACCTGATTTTCCTTCCATTAAAAATTCATTTAATTTGCAATATTAACTATCAACTCCATAAATAATAGGTTCTAGAAAAAACAAAAGTTAAGAGAATTGATTTCCCATGAATGCTTACCAATTTTGCATCCTTTCTACGAGTACAGATTGTGTACAGATCCTGTTTTCCTCCCTAGCTGCCTCATCCTGTATCATAATTTAGCTTTATTCATCCCTTTCAATGTACTGTAATGTTCATGAAAACAAGGGAAGTATATTAAATATCAAATACAAATACTTATTAAAGTATTTTAAAAAATGGGAACATTAAAAACTTTGTAAAAAATGAAGGCAGAATTGGCAAAGACTTCAGGCAGGAAGATGTAACTAGGAACTGAAATGGCATTAAAGTTTTTCATATGCAGACCTCTCCTGTGCATTAACATTCCTGGGGCAACACACAGAGGGGGGGAAAAAAAACCTGCATAAATACTTCCCTACTATTTATGTCCTTTTTGTGTGGTTTAACAGGACACAATATCATGCAGGAATCCCATCTGCAATGGACTGTCAAAAGGTAGAGATACACATCAAGTCCTTGTAAGAAAGTAAGTCACAAACATACCCCCATTACAAATCCAGGAAATTTAAAGCTATAGATAGATGTAGAAGAACCACTGACATTTAGAAAGACCAAATCCATCAAATTTGAAAGTAGAAATAATGATTACAATCATCTGACCTGACTTGAAACACCTTTAGAACATCACCCAGTGACTCTCATCCATTCATTTGAGTTATCTCTATTGAACAAAGACACATCTTCCAGATAAAAGGACATCCGATTGTAAACAGACACTGCAAAGACATAAAGAGCCAGTTTGTTGCCTTGGTAAGCTGTTCCAAGGGTTAACTCCACTCGTGCTTAGCAATTTGCTCCTTGGTTCCGAGAATGAATTTACTGAGCCTCATCTCCCAACCACTGGACACTGGTTGACATTTGTATGCTTTGATACTCTCCATTACCAAACTCTGGTATCAGAAATGTCCTCCCTGTTTACACCCTTTAAATACCTAGTTTCAAACAATCACTTGAAAAATATCTTGAAACTCCTCTGTAGCACTGATTTTAATTTTTAAACTTTTGCTGTGCAGGAAAACCAGAGACTAAACTTGCTCCATAACTGCAGGAGGGATGTAGTGCTGGTCTCCCACTAAAGCTTGCCACAGGCAGAAGAAACGCTGTCAATAGCTTCTTAAATGTCTTTCTCCATCTTAATGCAGGTCTTGTGCTCTAGAGCTTACCAAAAGCTTTCAAAAAGTCTTGTCCAAATTTTCCAGGACAGCCAGTTTTTGAGATAAGCTGCAAATAAGCATAAGAGGAATATTCAAAACATGACTAACTTATTTTCATGCTGTGAGACCTACCTACATTGGCAAAAAGTTTGTTGAACCCATGCAAATACAGATACAAATTGCTCTATCAACCAGAGTGGAAGTATGCAAAATGTGAAAATACAGAAGGGTGGGAGAGAGCAGCAAAGTAGTAATAAAAAACCCCAAACACGAGCCGTAAGAGGCAGCTAATCTCTTCCTTGAGAGACTGCCCTTTCCCAAAATTAGCACCAGTAGCCATACAGAATAGCAGGTGAAAACATAAGAAAACTCCTTCAAAGTGTTTGGGTCCATCTCTCTCACTCCTGAGTTCCAAAAGCAGACGAGTCCACAAGGCTGAAAATTAAACCAAGCCCTTATGTTTTTGGAACCTCTTATATAAACGAGTAATTTTAAACTTGTATACATCCCCAACTGGTAATCCTTTGCATTACCATCAGCAAATGGCTTCTGCTTCTTTCTGCAGTTGTCAGAAATGTCACCCTCCTACAGTTACGATTTTGAAACCTATGAAGCTAAGCAGCTTTGCCATCCCGTGGATTTAAAAATCAGCATTCTTGGTAAGCGAAACTACACAGAAGCATGAGTGCTCTGATTTTTCTACAGGAATTTTAGTAAATGATAATTCATAATATATGCAGATAATAGAGCACAGATGTCTTCTGATGCAGATGCTTTGTAAGCACAAAGTTACGGTAGTATTATAAATCATAACGTATTAATGTTCTCTGCGTGAGGCACTTACAAGAAGAGGAAAAATGGATCTTACTTGCACTAGGGACAGACTCTGACGGACTGATTGATGGATATCGCTATAGTCAGTAGATGATATCTTCCCAGCAATATACATCAGACATTGTACACCCAAGTCATTCTTATTAAAATGTTTTACAGTTAATTTAGGAGCGAATAAAGACAGGACATTTACACACTTGAAAAATGAAATGCTTCCTTCAGAACAGGGGTACAGTGGGTAGGGAGAGGGCAAATTTTTTCACAAAAAGCAGGCAGGCAGAGACATATAAAATAGCTTGCTGAGGTTGCAGCACTAATTAATCCACAAGAAACAATAAACATCCGCTTCTCCAACTCCTGAATCAGTGTCATATGTACCAGACAACACTACTCACCTCTACACTTGTCCATTAGGAAATGGGAAAAGTTATTTGAGTCATTTTGCCCCAGAAAAATGTCAAGCAGTAAAAACTTTCCAATCCCTTTCAATGCCACAGCACAGAACAAGCAATCTAGCTTGAAAATAAGTTTTCCAGACATCTAAAAATGTCAATTCTATATGCAAAAGGCTCTGTTTCCTGCATTAAATAATTTTAAATGTCTATCTATAACGAAAGTAATTTTACTTGGAGAAGTGGTATTACAATATAACAGTCTTCTAACCACGCTGTAATCTAGTTCAAGAGCATCCGGATGGACAAGGCCAAGTAACTCATTGTGTATTATGGAATCATGGTTGAAGGGTTCACAATTATTTTGTGACATGGATAACTTTTTGGCTTAAGCTACATAAGCAAAACCAGTATGTAATACCGTGATGCAACCCTATGAACAAGCTATGAGCAGCTGAACAAAATAATTCCATTGCAATATAAATCAATAGCAGATTTATGTCAGACATGAGAAGATGCAGATAGCCCTGTTGGAGCATGGAAAAGTACACAGAAAGGCCTTTTTATCAGAAAAAAAAAAAAATTGATGGACACTCAAGTCTCTCTTTAAGCCAGTCCATTCTGTTGTGGAAAGTGAAACCGCACTGATGAAGTAGCAGCCGACACATACACATTATCGTCTAGTATTTTATCCTTTCAGACTGCTTAATGAAGTCATTTTAGCACAGTCAGTGATCTTTAGCACTCACTCTCAACAGCTCTCATCCAGCTGAAGATGACAACCTCTATGTGCCACAGCACTGATGCAATATTATCTTTTACCAGGGTAATAGTTCCCCTTACTTTCCAGAGTGAACACCAATATCCTTCCAAACCCAGCTGAGATCAGAGACGTTGACCTAGTGGTTACTCAGGAGGGAGGCAGAGCACAGAATTTTCTAAATAACAATTGCTAGAGCAGTGAGGAATCCAGAGGCAGCGAAAGCTGTGCCTGCTGACAGCCCGTAAAGATAAATAGGGACAGAAAGGCTCAAAATGAAGGTGAGAAAAACAACAAACCTTGAAGTTCTCTAGTATATAATAATACAGGCAAGAGCTCCCTTGTACAAGTGACATTTTAAATAATGTCAGGAAGCTATTTTCACACTTAGTTTTGACAGGGCATTGGAGACAAACAGGTCAGCAACTGAAATGAAAACTTAAACTAAACCTGAAGGGGCTAGCCTTTATAAAGCTCTTCCATGCCTACTGAGCCTCCCTAGCAAAATCATCTGGCCTCTTGGTTGGCTATTCATACTTCACCTTTATGGAAACCGAGCAGCAAGACCCTAGCACAAACACTTCAAAACCAGCTAAATACGTAAGTCTAGTCAGGGGCCTCTCAGACAAAAATCACTTACGACAGTTTACTTGGACACAAAGAACGACACTTAACCAGCACAGAAGTTGGCTTATACTTCCCTTGCAATATAAAGATACATCTAACTGCTTATATGAATCTAATCAATGCTTCAAAATCTTTTCCATAATAGCAAGCTATGTCTTAAGAGACCTCCCATTACATTGTGTTTCCTTGGTGCATATGAACTATTTTGAGTATACGCAATATCTTAGAATTATAGACATGCTTTTCAGGTTAAAGAAAAAAAGCTGTCAGAAGCCTATGAAGCCACTTGCTAAGGAGCTGAATTTTAAACTACTTTTAAAACATCTTCAATTTTTCCATAATATTTTCCTCCTGAACATTCTAACACAACATAAGCAAGGTGGCTTTTTTTAGAAGGATGTCTGCCCCAGTTCCCTCTCTAGATCCCAGTCCCAGTATTGTGTTTTCCTGGCAAAAACTCATGCAAGACTGTAATGCTGTAGGGGCTGGAGATGAATCCTTCATGCTGCTGACTGTACCTGCCCATAAAAATTGTGTTGCTGAGTCTAAGACTATACACCCCTATACTTTTTTCCTCCAGGATGCATTAATAAAGAGATGCTTGAGGAGAGCAGGAAGACTGGGAGTCAAACCATCTGTTGAAGATCAACAGAGTGAGACATGTACCTGCACCCACACCACAGAGAATGTCCAGCGTTGTATAAGGAAAGAAACTTGGCTCTATCTAGAGGCCGAAGAGGTAAGCACAGAAGGAACCATCATGCTGCTCATGTACAGCAAGAAAGACTCAGTCTTAAATGATCTTTAAAAAATTACTGTAATTGAAGAATACTCAAATTACTGTGATTTTGGTTCTTGGGCATGTTAACCTTAAGTAAGCCAGTTCCAAAAATCAGAAGAAATAGCAATAAGAAAGTTTTACTACTTGTACGTCAAACCATCCTGTTATTGTTGCCCACTCTCTCATGGAAAAACACTTCGCCAATGTTACAAAACAGTGACCTAACCCAGAAGCACTAAGAGCTCTGACACAAGTATTTCTGCTGGGGAGAACTGCTGGATTTTCAGGACTTCACTGATGAAGCAACCATTTCCCCCCCCCTCCCCCCCCATTTCCACACCAACTTAATTACATTTTTGTACTCAATCCAACTTCAGGTATCCTCAGCATAGCCAAGGGATTCGGCTAAGTTATGCTGCTAGCAGTATGGTAGTTTGTAAGTATCTATTAATGACTACTCTAAAAACATTAAGCTAATTTAATTCCAAATTAGGGCCAGGACATTATTTACAGAGTCATCCACTCTGGAGTGCTTTCCAAACTGTGAGCCATATGCCTCATGTAAACAGACATCTTGTATTAAAATATGAATACATCCAGCTATATATTTAATGAGCAGTATGTAAAGACTACTTAATTTCTGATGCTGGTATTCACGCAATGACTTTTTTCCCCAAGAATGTGTTCATGAAGAATACCTTCTATATTCTTTCCCTCCGACCAAGAACATTGGGTGTTCGAAACAAAGAGCAGACCGAAAATGTCCTGAAAACATGGAGCTGTAAAAACAAAAAGCCCACACTTGCCCAGATTTGCCAAGCACAAAGATTGGTATGGAAGCCCTTGCTCAGTAACACTGTAAAAGTGACAGCTTGAAATGAATCAAGTCTCAAGCACTTCAACTCAAAAAAGGATTTCTGAGCTAGCATCTTTCCTAGAAATGTTATGTTAGTTCTAAAGTTATTTAGCATTAGAAATGTTACTTCAATGCTAAGACTGAAAGAAAAATTAAGAAGCCTTGAGAGGTGCCAAACCTTCAAGAATGCATCAAGAACATGAAAAAGATCAACATTCAGGGTCTGATCCCTCACCCACTGAGCCCAGTTATATCGCCTGCTTCACATATCTGAAGATCCAGCCCAGAAATCCAACAGCTCCTCCATCTTTTATAGTATGAAAGAGGAATGGGGAGTGATTTTTTGAACTTTGATACTGTGAGGACTGAAATCACCAGTCTCAAGTGATAACAGCATCACACCGTTTTTCTGAACAAGAATTTCTAAGAAATGCAAACTTCAAATATAAGTACAGCTTAAACATGACCAAGACAAAAGTTAACAAGAACGAACCCTGTTTTTGTTGAGCTACTGGAAGGAAAATAGTGTAGAGCTACTTTTTTTGCTGACAAAAAAAATAAATAAAAAAAAGCACAGCTTTCTTCCTTCTGTTCCCCAGACCTGCATCACCTAGTAGTAGTCCTAGAAAAGTCAACCTTGCCAAGCAAGGAAGCTTTGCTGGCTGTACTTCCAAGTCTCCAAGGTATTAAGAAGAAAAAAAGTAACTGAAACCACACTGCAGGCAGGCTGCAGTAAGCTAAGCACCCACTCCTCCCTGCCCTGTCTCTAAAGGCACAAGTCTTGCTTAAGCAGTTCAGCTACCGCACCACTGACTGCTATTTTACAGACGATCTTAAAGGCCCTTCAGATTTTATCTGTTCTAAATCATTATAGAGGAGCTTTATTAGAACGACAGACAAGGAGAAGCACTTAACATAGGATGGATTTATCAGAAATTATATTGGAACACCATGGAAAAAGTATCTTTTAAATAATTCTTCCCAGTGCTTGTAACGTAACTGATAGGGACAGGTACAGTACAACGAGTTGGCAATCTGACAGGTTATTACTATCCTCAAGGACTCAACTGCTCGATCCTTTGCACTTCAAGATGCTGATGTGCTACGAATTGTCAGAAAGAGAAAACAAGCAGGCGGGTTTCTGGGGAAAGGACAACCTGCACTAAGCTGACCTCCAAGTTGCTACTGGGACAGCAAAGCACTTCCCCATGAATGCTGCAGTCAGGCATGAAAAAGGAAAACCATTTTTCTTGCTCACCCTGCAGGCCACATAGTTTGCAAAACTCATGCCTTCACAAGTGCTGAGTTTTGCCCAAATTCAGGAAAAAATGCAAGTGAAAATAATTGATTACGGCAGTTTTGTTGGAATACTGCCATCATTCATGTTGGTCTCTACTATTACTTTCTGACCTACTGTTTTTCCTTGGGCATATACTCTCAACCGGAGCAGGGGAACAGTCAGGAATGATTTTTCTTATTTAGACTAAGTTATTTGGATGACACCTCTAACAAGCAAAAAAATGAAAGAACAACTTAGTGAGGGTTGGGGTTTGGGTGGTGATTGGTTTTGGAGGGTTTTTTTTTTGCCTTCTATGACTAGACATGATCACATAGATAATAGAGAACTACAATCTTGAGAAAAACAGTTTCAGAAGAGAGAGAACTAAACATCTTACCATTCAGTCTGCAACATTCTGGTGCTGTCAGAATGATTAAGACCCACACAGATGGCTTCAAAGTATTTTGGGAAGCGATTCAACATGATCAATATATGATATCCCACTGACCATACGATTTCTTAAGCTTCTGGTCAGATCACATAGGAATTGCCACACCATCCCATCAACCTATTTACCCTCTTCCTACAAGGTTTAGTACAAGGTAACAGCTTTATGTAGCACTCCCACAACGAGTTCAACTTGCTTGTTTTCAGCACAAACTAAATACCAGCGATTCTTGCAGAGCAGGGTTGAGGGTGCTCTGCCAATAGGGAGCTTTACTCCACCCTGAGGTCCCTGCTTGCTCCCTTTATATGTCATGAAACCGCAGCTTTGCCGACATCATCAGGTGGGAGTTGAACTCTCCTGGATTAGCACAGACACACACACACACACACAAAAGACTAATTCACAGTAACCTGCACCTCTAATACCAGATAACAAGACAGAAAACCACCAACAAAAAACTGTTAGTGTCTAGTAGCCTGAAAACATGCAGCTTGCACTTACCAGGTATGCAGCAGAAAAGCAGGAGCATTCTGGAGAACGAGTGGTTATGACCAGCAATATGATTTCCTACCCCTGCCTATGAATCATGTGGTCTCCCTCCCTCTTACTACTCAGTTCCACCTGTGTTTATAGGAATACTATGTTAATCTCTATGTAAGCATCAAAATAAGGCAACTGCCAAAGCCCAAGGCCTTTCCAAACACTAGAGATCAGTACAAGAAAGGCAGTACATGGAGGGGTTTTTTTAATCTGTTTCCAAATTAGGGACCAAATTTACTGATGTAGCAAGGAAACACAGAAAGGTAAGAGACTGTATAGTTTAGGGAATTTTTACAAGGACATACCAAGTCCTCCATCTTGTGGACATGGGCTTAATTTCTGACTGACACTATCTTAAAGATTCTTCTTGGACACTCTGGCGGGAGTTCCCCTGAAGAATACAGCTGACGTTTTAGAGTGACCTTAGGACATACCAGGACAGGACTTTAAGGGCATGAATGCTGTGAAAGCTGGCATTAGAGTTATGCTGTATTTTGCACATTTGGCATTTTTCCTGTAGCCATTACTCCTGGAATCAACCAAATGTGGAGACAATTACAGCCTCTATTCTAGAAAAAGGACCTAGCCTTCACAGTCTGAGTGTGACTGAGCTTGAAAATCTGACTGAAGCCTGCTCCAAAAAGGATCAAACAAGGAAGAAAACGAATGTTAAAAAAAAAAAAATTTCAATCTCCTCTTTTCTAAGCCAGACTTGCATTTTTAAATGCTTGTGGTTGGCGCCACTTTTGAAGGTTGCCCAGAGGCTGACTCTAAGCAAACGCATCAGCGGAGCTGTTTCATTTCTCTGGCAGGCATCCACGTCACAACACTGCCCTCCTAAAGACCCTGCCGAGCATGCTGCAGGTGCAAGAGAAGAAAAATACAGTGTTGTGTGTCATCACAGCAGATCCACTGCCTGACTAAGGAGCAGCACTGTTCAGCTATGGACGGAAACTCTATACAGACTCACCGTAGCTATTTGTAGCTGCTACCACCTGCTCAGATAACCAGTTATTACACAACTCTGCAACCCAATTTTTGCAGTTTTGTTTGCTGTGACAATTTTGGCACCATTTCCCATTAAATCCATAACATATATAGTCGAAGTCTGTCGACCATTTAACATGTGGAGATGATACTGTTGAAGCTGTAAGCACTGACTGTAGTTGCATCATTTGCTTGCTGACTTCTCGTGCAGATTTCCCTCTCCCTTACTAGAAGCAATCACCCATATATGTAGAAAATTAAATGGAAGGGGATCATTAGGTCTCCCTTCTGCCATTGGCCCAGTTTCAAATCCCACCATTATTAGCTCTCCTAAAAAACATTTGTGCTGCCTGATGCCAATTAGCTAAGAAATCTAGATAAAAGGAAGTATTCCCTTTGTGGAGAATTAAAGCTTTGAAAAGGGACGTACCTCTACAGGCTGGAAAATGAATCTTCTCTTGATGCCAACGAGCCATTTACAAATGCCATCCATACCCTGTATTTTGCTGCATCACAGAATTCTCTGACTTCCAATATTACATAGCTGGTGCAATACTTACTCCCAGAAACCAGAAAATAGCAAGGACCAGGTCAAGCCTCAGTATACCAGAATGCCCCTTCCTTCTGCTTATATACAAATGAAGCTGATTTGTTCCCATGAGCTTTAAAGAGCCATGACAGATCTTTCTGACAGAAGTCACCTCAAGTATTCGTTACAATTACACCGTTTTCCCCTCCCCACAGATTTTAGAGAGAGAAAGAGTGAGAGCACCCACAGAGTATCACATAAAGCTAGGCACAACATGAAGAATTTGCAGGAATGTAAGTTGCTGCTCACGTCTGCCTTCTAGAACTCCCCAGTATTGTATTTTTAATTCACTACCCTATTAACATGTTAATCATATGAAAGAGCCCCCAAAAGAGACAGGAAATTCTAAAGGGTGCCTCCTGGTAACCACCCCAAAATCACCTAAATGAAACTTGGAAGGGACCAGGATTGTGTTGCCTTGAGCTTTTCTGATTAGTTTGCCAAAAGGTTGCTCGTTTTTGAAAGAAACACTTTTGTCAAAAAAAAAAAAAGCTAAGGCAGAAGGTTTTCATTTTCTGATCATGTAATTCAAAAGCAGCTGCAGAACAATCTCATTGGTTCAGGCTAACAAAAACAGTCCCTCCAAGTCAGCAAATTAGTATTCTCCCTGGTCTACAGATGAGGAGGAAAATTACTAAGAAGGACTTCATAATCAGTACCTATTAAAGGCTGTTTCCAAGGTAGAAAAAATTTAACTCAGGAGTTTCCATTCCCAGTTTCCTTAGACAACATTTATTGCTTTTGTAGCTACTGAAAAATATCTAACTGTATCAAAAGGCATGAAATTTAAATGCTTTCCAGCTTGCTATCACTTAACAATACATTTTAAGACAAAAGCTGCTAGAAAAGCAAGCAGCATTACTAAGGCAGTGCCCTTTATACTGAAAAGAAAACACATCCTCTTGTTTTTATGAGCAACCTGTAGGATTCCCTGAACTGCTTTGATTTACCATCGCTTGCTGGAGGACAGGAAGGAAGGTTGGCAATATCATATGCTGAAAACATCACGCAATGCCAGCCACAAGTAAACACTGAGAAATATTCCCACAGTGTGCCCTTGAAGAATGATGTCTGGCCTTATCCAGAAATCCAATGTCATATAAAAATGTACTGACTTATGTTAGGTAAGTAAAGGCTTTCAGAGAGAGGCAGAAAAGTAAACCTAATGATTTAAGTAGCAATAAACTAGATTTTTAACTTTGAAAGCCATTACAAAAACTTGTTTCTCCTCTTTACATCTATATGATGTTTGAATACTAACATGTAATTTCTGTACTAGTGAGCAGAAAAGTACCAATAATCCACTGTTCCATTCATCACATTAAATCCATGTAAATACCTCTTTAAAAACCTGTGTATAAAACTGAAATAATGAAGAAAAGAGTTGATATATACATGCAACATTGAAAAAACACCTTAAAGTTTCTAGTTGCTTTAAGTCTAGTCACTTCAAATTTCCAGCAAAATACTTATGTGCCTCCTACCCAATCCTGCCCCACTGGAAACAATGCAGCAATACAGTCCCCTATTTGCATGGACTGTCAGGAGGAATCTCTCTCACCTGTGAACTGCATTCTGTGGTAATCCTAACACCTCTACCATGGTCCTGCCACCATGCCAACCAGAAAGTCAGGGGAGCCTCTGCACACTTCTCTCCCGTGCTCTGTTTTCTCTGCCTCAGACGGTTTGGAATGCAGAAAAGCCAGAGCTGAAGCCCAAAAGCCAGAGCCAAAGCCCGTCAAGCGCAAGGCGCTCTGTTAGCTCCTTGGCTCGAGTTGAACAATAGCCGCCCTTCGATCGCTTGCCTTCCCTCTCAGCGTATGGGATGCACGCCATCCTCCCTGCAAACAGCGACATAATCTACCCAGGATGGGTAGACACTTCATTTTTCCTGGCCCAAGGGAGGGTGGGGGAGCTGAGAGACAGCACAAGCACTCAGGGTGGGGTGGAAGGGGGTGTGGGCAGGAGGAGACTCCTGTTAAGCAAAACCACGTCTGATACTGAGAAAATTCAGGGATTTCAAGCAGCTGACTCCAAGTCTAAAATCAGCTACAGGGAAACTTAAGAGGCTGATATCACTGCATACGCTGTACAGACTACAAGAAGCCGGTCAAGATGAAAACATGGTTTTGTCAGCTGAACAAGAAACTACGTCTGAATGTGTCTGACAAAACTGCACTTTATTTGAAGACGCTTCTCCACTTCAAATGTTTCTACAGCTTAGGAAATACACAGTACCAAAAAAGCCCTGGAGAGTCACTTAAACAAACAATGAACTTTCCCCCCCCTTTGTTCCCTGCAGTGCCTTTTCTTTTTTTTCTTTTCTTTAAATTAAATCTAAGATCTATGGCTTTGAAAGTGAAATGGTGAAGTCTGATACCAAAAGCCATTTCCTGAGCTCTGTTCTTTTTTATTTTAGAAGTGCTGAGAGCTGAACTTCCAGGTATAGCATTGCTCTAAAATAAAAAGACAAAAGCTGTTCTTTAAGGCACAGAAGCAAAAACCCTACACAGTTTGGTTACTGCTGCCATCATAATGTTCCTTATACATTATAATGCCCCTGCTGAGAATAGTGTGTCAAGTTGGATCAGTTTAAAAGTCGATGGTTTGATTCCCAGCAGATCCCACCTGCCAGTCGGGGACCAGAGCAGACAAGCACACACACAAAAGGAATGCAAAGTTGTTCAGCCTGTTGCTAAACAGGCGAAAATTGCTCACGAAGAGCTAAGAGGCTGCAAGCTCTCCCACCTTCTGCAGTCCGGGGG
>NW_008795025.1:2659893-2663189 GCF_000699145.1 Aptenodytes forsteri | reverse complement strand
CTGGGGGGGGGGGGGGGGGGGGGGGGGGGGGGGCGTTGAACTAATTTACTCTAATTTTACTATTTTACTCTAATTTTGCCACTTGTTTGCAACACAATATTCTCTGATTCAGCCCTTTTTTCCTCTAATGCTACCCATCTCCTTTTTTCTCGCTGGATTACTGAAGATGAGCTTCTGTACGTTCTCTTGGGCAACAACCTCGCACACCCTCGGTGTTTCCCCTGGAAGAAACAGTAGCTTTGGTCACCCTACCCCCTGCCAAGGCTCACGTGAGAAATCTGCGTGAAAAGCACAGCCTAGTCCTTGGGAAAGAAACTCGTTGAATGCCTGCTTAAACAATACTGACTGCAAAATAAATAATAGAAAATTATAATTGCTCCCTTGCCCTCTAAAGCCAATCACTAAACTACACCCAGGGATCTTGCACAAAGATTAGCACTGGAACAGAACAGCAGCACAAAAACCAGACACCCCCCCAAAAAACCTGCCACTAACAGCGGTATAACAAAATAAACAGTCCCTCTAAAAGACAAATTTGTTTGACCTGCTGCTTAGAAATGCCTAATTACCGGAAACAGTAGGGCAAAACGGTCTCATGATCTCAGTTGAGCCAGATTCTGCAAAAAAGCAGTAACAGCTTATAAGCAATTGCAATCTCCTCTCTCTCACCACCCTTGCTCCACAAAAACCCCAAATACTATGGTAATTATATAGAACGCTTCATTCCAGAGCACAGTACCAACTACACTTGCAGCACCACAGAAAAGCATCTCTCCTGAGGGTGGAGCAACATCAGACGATCCATGTATACCACAGGGCATGATAGAAAAGATGGAAAAAGTAAGGACTGGGACATTAAAGTTAGTCTGTACGTCTCTTCAAAGAGTTCTAATGCTTTTATGGGTAAATCTTGGCTTTTTTTTTTTAAAAAAGTTTGTCTGATTACATTTCTAGTTTTTGTTTCCATGTTTTGCTTTTTCATTTCACATCATTTAGGAATCCTCTGTTTTTAAATCAGGTTCAAACAGAAGGGTTAAAACTTCAGATCCGGCTCTGAAATAAGGCCATAACCTGCCTGTTTCTTCCAAAGAAGCCATTTTTAGTGACTTGGAAGGGTTCAGTCCTGGTATCTACTTTTGTCAACCCTAAAACTTGCTGTACCGACCTCAGAATAAGATTTCTGAAATGCTAAAGGAGCTGTCCGACTCAAGCAAATACACCTGCTGAAGACTTAGGAAGAGACAGTGAATTAGGAAGATATTAAAAAAAAAAAAAAATCAGGGGCTGGGGGGGGAGGCAAACCATACAAGTACTTTGAAGTATTCTAGAAGTCTACCCAGTTTCAGGAATTTGAAATGCAATTTGCAAAGTCTAAGAATAAAAGTTGTTTCCAAAAGACTATGACACTGAATAAAGATTATAAAAAAAATCCTGATAGTATTACCTGTGCCTCACCACGTGACTTTTGTTCAAATAACCAATCTTCTGACAAATGTAAGATTCTAATTCTCATAAAAAAAGGCCTGTTGAATTGGAAGAACAGGAGGTTGCCACCCAGTAGCTCAAGAAAAATGTCAGTGCAATGAATTAACTAGTTCCTGGCCAGCTCTACTGCTTCTGTTCAGACCAGGCACGTTTACAGCTTCTGCCTCCGGAGGCGGCTGCTGAAGAAACCTGTTAGCGGAGCAGAAGCACTAAAGCAGAATAGATAAAAAGAAAATAAAAAAAAAAAACCTGAGTTGGATCTTTTAAAAAAAAAAAAAAAAAAAAATCTAAATTTTAAATGCAAATCCATTTCTTTTAGTATAAATCATTTACAACTAAAGGTGAGATGTTGACTTAAGGTCTATCTTCCTATGATCTATCTGAACTACTTAAAATTAGAAATATGTATGTGAAAACTCAGCTAGCAGAAAATTTTTAAAATGCCAAATTATGCAGGGAGAGAAGCTACTAGAAAAATGTTTTAATAAACATTCTCTTCATATATCCAGCATATTCCAGATAAATTAATCTAAAAA
This sequence comes from Aptenodytes forsteri, assembly GCF_000699145.1. Taxonomy (NCBI): domain Eukaryota; kingdom Metazoa; phylum Chordata; class Aves; order Sphenisciformes; family Spheniscidae; genus Aptenodytes; species Aptenodytes forsteri. The sequence goes on along the minus strand of NW_008795025.1, from coordinate 2,661,168 downwards.
ACCAGTTGTCTGTATTCAGCAAAGTTTCCATTACTTAGTCTTATGCAAAGGACTCAGAAATTAATTTAAAAACCAAGAAACATCATTAGGTTTTCTGACATCTTAGAGCACTGATGATCTGAATAAATTTCTATTATTGTAATATGTGCTGAGTATAGTGTCTTTATCAGGAAAAAGTACCGAATTCAGCTCACACGCCTGTATTGATCACGTTACCACCAAAAGCATGAGGGAGAAGCAATGCGACACGAGGACAGTGCGGATCCTCTTTTTCCCCACAAATATCTGGAGTGATGGCAGCGTGGAGGAAAGTGCCCACGTATTCAGAAACACCACACCGAGCCCTGGCTGCCTCTGAGGTACCTGTGCAGGGTGCTGGCGGCAAGGCGCTGGCAGCCGGAGGCTCTCTGTGAGGAGAGGTCACGGCTGCCCTGTGCCGGTTCCAGCCAGTTCCAGCCGGTGCCAACAGACCCCAGCACGGGGCAGTCGAGGGGTCAGGAACGAAGGCGTGAAGTTGGAAAAAGGCATGGGGGAAGGTGGTGTTTTAAATTTTGTTCCTCCAAACTTATTTTAATTGGCAATAAATTAATTTTCCCCAAGTCAAGCCTGGTTTGCCCGTGATGGTGACTGGTTAAGTGGTTTCCCTGTCGTTCTCTCGACCCACGAGCTTATCCATCTTATTTTCTCCCTGTCCTGTTGAGGAGGGGGGTGAGAGCAGCTGGTGGGCAGCCAGCAGCTTGCCAAGGACAACCCACCACCACATGCTTTATCAAGAGCAGGAATAAAACATCTCTTCCAAAATTCAGTCTCTGAAATCCAACAAAACCCATTCCTTAAGTCCTTCCTGTTTGCTCCTGGGTGGAACGGTCAACACCTTACTCTCACTGTCAAAGCAAGACCAGAGCACTAATCAAACGATGATCAAAAGCGACCAGCCTCTGGAGGCTCCATTAGGGTTTCCCAGCCTTTAGACCAGCAATCCCCAACACCGCCTGCAGCCAAAGGGTAACGAAATTGACTGCAAAAGCAAAGCACTCATTATTTGCACAACACTGGTATCTTTGGGTCAACAAGGTTGGTGACCACTGCTCTAGACCTTCCCGCTACTGTTTTAGCCCATACATGTCACATAACAGTGGGAAAAGACCATCAGTGAGGAACAAGTGAGATGACTGGAGTTTTCAGTAGTCAGATTCTCACCTAAACTACATCCAACTCGCTGACAAAAGGTTGCCAGTCAAGGAAGCATTTGCAGTTCCATCTGAGATTGGGGGG